>NW_027643159.1:0-4995 GCF_032717465.1 Coenobita brevimanus | reverse complement strand
CTTTCCTGTATTGTGTTTGTTACTCTGTCATAGTAGCTCAACAGATTAGTAACACATGATTTTCCTTTTCTGAAACCAAACTGTCTTTCTGTTATCATATTGTGTTCTTCTAGATGATTTACCCAAGCTTTTCTTTAAGCTTTTCTAATACCTTGCTTACAACACTGGTCAGTGATACTGGTCGATAGTTGAGTGGATTTTGTCTATTCCCTTTCTTGAATAAGGGAACAATGTTTGCTTTCTTCCAAATATCAGGTAGTTTACCTTGACCCAAGGATTTCCTGAAAATTAAAAATAATGGTTTACGTAACTCCTTTGCAAATTCACATAGTACCCAACATGAAATTTCATCAGGACCATTTGCTTTTCCTTTGTCTAATTTACTTAGCTCCTCCTATATTGCTTTTTCTGATGTTTGTATATCTGGTAGTATGTGTGGACATGCATGTTCCACATAATCCCTCTCAAAAATTTTTTCTTCTGTAAAAACTGATTGGAATTTCTTGTTTATGCTTCACTAATATCCTTCTCTTGTGTATAGGTGATTCCCTCATCCGTAATGGATTGTATTTTATCTTTTACTTTAGTTTTGCTTCTGATGTAGCTGTAAAATAGCTTCGGTTGATCACTACTTTTATTTATGATATCCTCCTCAAACTGTTTTTGGGCTTCCCTCCTTATTGATGTATGATAGTTTCTTGCCTATTTGTAATTATTATATGCCCTTTCACTATTGTGTCTTCTGTATCTATTCCACAACAAATCTCTTTTTTTTCTTTTGACTTTTTACATTCGTATTGAACCATTTCTTTATTTTCTTTTCTGCTTCTTTGTGCTGTGGGATGTACTTCTGGACTCCTATTTCATTAAGTTCACAGAATTTTTTATATATAGCATTTAAATCTTGTCCTCTAAGCTCCTTTCCCCAATCAGTTTCTAAGAAGTACTTCTTTAGGTCATGATAGTTTCCTTTTTTATAGTTTAGGCTCTTTTTGTAACATTCATTGCTGTTAACTATGTCATATGCTATCCTGAAGTTGCAGTTTAGTACTGCATGATCGCTTTTGCCGAATGGAGGATGGTATATTAAATTGTCAGTATCATTTTCTTGCCTAGTAAATATGAGATCTAGCATTGAGGGTACATCGAGTCCTCTTTTTCTGGTGCTTGCCCTAACATGTTGCGTTAGGAAAAACTCTTGCACGAGATCCAGGAGCTTTTGGTCCCAGCAGCATTCTTAGCTTATTATATCTAGAGTATTCCAATTTGTACTTGTATTAAAATCTCCAGTTAGTATAATTCTTTCCAATTTCTCTTCCATTTTATGCAGTAATGATCTTAAACTCTGAATTGTATTTTCTGCCAGGTCCTCATATTCATCTCTTTCCCATGTGTTTGATCTGGGTGGCATGTACAAATTGGCTACAATTACTTTCCCTGCAGTTGTATTGATCTCTGCTGCAATCAGTTCTACTTGTGAGGGTATATATAGTTCTATTTCTTTGACTTTTAGATTTTTCGTAGTTAATATTATAATTCCTCCTCTTTTTTTTAATTTCCTTTCTCTTCTCCATATATTATATTCGTCTCAGTTTAGGATGTCGTTTGATAGCCTTGGTGTTAATTTTGTTTCAGTTAGGCATATTATATGTGGTTCATTTTCTTTGACATAATCATTCTTCTCTAATAATTTAGATACCATTCCATTCACATTTGAGTACATCAACTTAATCATCTTGTTTATATACTTGTGTGTGTGTGTGTGTGTGTGTGTGTGTCTGTGTGTGTGTGTGTGTGTGTGTTCTTACCTTTTCTAATTGTTCTTACCTAATTATATCTTTACAGGAATGAGTCAAGCTCGCACTGTCCTGTGTCTTAAACCATATTTATCGTACATATCCTAAAATTTGTGAATTGATTTGGCACACACTATTTCATTCGGTAGTGCATTCCATTGATCAATTGCTCTGTTTGGGTAACTGAATTTCCTCATGTCTTTATCACCTTTCTTCTTATGCAGTTTTTTGCAGTGTCCTCTTGCTGTATGCTTCCCAATATGTTAAGTAATCATTTATGTCTATTTTCTCCTTCCCTGATATGTATTTATATAGCATTATCATGTCACCTCTTTTCCTTCTCTCCTGTAGTGTTGGTAGATTCAGTTTATTTAGTCTTTCTTCGTAGCTTAGATCCCTTAAGCTTGGCATCCATCTTGAACCGGCCCTTTGAAGTTTTTCAATCTTGTCTATGTGTTTTTTGAGATGAGGACTCCGGACTACTGATGCATACTTCAGGGTTGGTCTGATGAATGATGTTATTATCCTTCTTAGCATGTCTTCATTTATGTATGTGAATGCTATTCTCATATTTGGAAGCAGTGTATACATGTTCCGTACCTTCTCGCTGATGTGGTCAGCTGGAGATAGTCTTTTATTGATAATCACACTAGGTCCTTCTCTCTTTCTGATGTGTGTAGGGTTTTATTTCCTAACGTATAATCCCAATCAGGTCTTTTTCCACTTTTACCAAACTTGATTACATGACACTTGTCCACATTGAATTCCATTTGCCATGTATTACTTCATTCATGAAGTTTAATTCTTCTTGTAGCTCTTTACAAGAGTCTGTGTTAGTAATTCTCCTTTGTATTTTTGCATCATCTGCAGTGTTACTGTTACTGTTTATATCATATATATACACTAAAAACATGATTGGTGCCAGCACTGAACCCTGTGGTACTCCACTAGTCACTTCTTTCCATGATGAGTAGTTTTCCCTTAGTACTGTTCTCATTTCTCTTTTTATGAGAAAATCTTGCATCCAACAAAACAGTTTGCCTCGAATTCCTCCTTGATGGTACAGTTTCCATAAAAGTCTTTGGTGTGGTACTGTGTCAAATGCTTTCTTGAAATCTAAATAGATACTGTCCACCCATCCTTCTCATTCCTGTATTGTGGCCGTTACTCTGTCATAGTAGCTCAACAGATTAATAACACATGATTTTCCTTTTCTGAAACCAAACTGTCTTTCTGTTATCATATTGTGTTCTTCTAGATGATTTACCCAAGCTTTTCTTATAAGCTTTTCTAATACCTTGCTTACAACACTTGTCAGTGATACTGGTCGGTAGTTGAGCGGATTTTGTCTCTTACCTTTCTTGAATAAGGGGATAATATTTGCTTTCTTCCAAATATCAGGTAGTTTACCCTGACTCAAGGATTTCTTGAAAATTAAAAATAATGGTTTACTTAACTCCTTTGCACATTCTCGTAATACCCAACATGAAATTTCATCAGGACCATTTGCTTTTCCTCTGTCTAATTTACTTAACTCCTCCTGTATTACTTTTTCTGATATTTGTATATCTGGTATTATGTGGGGACATGCATGTTCCACATAGTCCCTCTCAAAATTATTTTCTTCCCTAAAAAACTGATTGGAAATTCTTATTTATTGCTTCACAAATACCTTTCTCTTGTATATAGGTGATTCCTTTGTCCGTAATGGATTGTATTATATCTTTTACTTTGGTTTTGCTTCTGATGTAGCTGTAAAATAGCTTTGATGGTGTGTGTGTGTGTGTGTGTATTTACCTATTTGTATTTACCTATTTGTAGTATACAGGAATTGAGCAATGCTCGTGTTGTCCTGTCTCCATATCCACATTTATCAAGTCTACCTTTACACACATGAATGTTTTTCTCATGCACCACCTCTTTGTCTAAGTCGTTCCAAATATTTAAGAATATACCTAATTGTGATATACACGGAATGTACTATGCTCGTGGGTTTCCGTCGCTGTTTCTCAATAAGTCGAATTTAACTTTAAACTCGTTTATGTTTTTAGACTGGACGATCTCTTTGTCCAGGCTATTCCATAAGTCTATACTTCTGTAAGGAAAGCTATATTTCTTGATATCCTTCAAGCAGCTTGACTTTTTCAATTTCATTCCATGTCCTCTTGTTGCTCTCTTATCCCATACAAACAGATCTTCTTTGTCAATTTTATCTACTCCCACCATGGTCCTGAACACCGCAATCATGTCTCCCCTCTTTCTCCTTTCCTCTAACGAAGGCAAATCCAGTTTTTCCAGCCTCTCTGTATGACAGGTCTGTCAGACTGGGGACCATCTTGGTTGCTGTTCTTTGTATTCTCTCAATCTTGTTTATATCTTTCTTTTTGTGTGGGCACCACACTACCGCTGCATATTCTAACCTGGGGCGGATCATGGCCACTATCAATTTTTTCATCATTTCCTCATCCATATAATGAAATGCTACTCTTATGTTAGTCAAGAGCTTATAAGTCTCTCCAACTATCTTGTTAATGTGCTTTTCTGGTGACAAACTATCTTGGACCAGCACTCCCAAATCTTTCTCTTCTCTCCTTTTTGTGATTAATTCATTACCCAAAAAATAATTCAGTGATGGTCTCCTGGTACTTTTACCCATTTCCAATATTTTACATTTCTTTACATTAAATTTCATTTCCCACGTCCGGCTCCAATTGTGTATCCTATCCAAATCCTCCTGCAGTATTTTACAATCCTCCTCAACCTCTATCTTCCTCAAGATCTTTACATCATCAGCAAACAGACTCGCATAACTGTTCACTCCATCTACCATATCATTTACATAAATCAGGAACATTACTGGCGCCAACACTGAGCCTTGAGGGACTCCACTTGTTACTTCCCTCCATCCAGACATCTTTTCCTTTATTACTGTCCTCATTTGTCTGTCTCTCAAAAAGTCTCTCATCCATTCCAGAAGTTTCCCCTTTAGTCCTCCTATATATTCTAGTTTCCACATTAGTCTCTTATGAGGTACCTTGTCAAAGGCCTTCTCTAAGTCTAAGTACACACAATCCACCCAACCATCTCTCTCCTGTACCACCTCAATCGCTCTTGAGTAAAAGCTCAACAAGTTTGAAACACATGACCTTCCACTTCTGAATCCAAACTGACATTCAGCCAAAATATTCATCTCTTCCAG
>NW_027643158.1:10000-17656 GCF_032717465.1 Coenobita brevimanus | reverse complement strand
AGGATGTTAAATGATTAAGAAGAGTTAATAAGTCAGCAAATGTTGATTAACAACAACAGACAGGAGACAAGTAAGTTTATCCACATCCAAGTTTTCTAGTATAATTTCAACTTTAGTACACGATTTACAACATTGTTTTGGTATTTCTTTAATATTACAAAGTAAGTGTGCACTGCTAATGGTTGGCACGTGTCTTGTAAATAATATATATATATATATATATATATATATATATATATATATATATATATATATATATATATATATTTATGATATCGCCGGGGTGGGTAGAGGTAGACTTGTTCCACGACGTATTCCTTTCCTTGTTTTAAATGACAAGTATTATAGACAAACGCTACATATTCATGTTGGTTTAACCGTGAAGGGTCTGAATAACAATACATGTTAGTTCCTCCCAGTGATGACAAAATCCCTCTTATTCCTACAAAATAACGTGAACAATTAGTGTGGAATGATGTCCGCCTTTCTCTCCACATCCATGCTCGTCGTTCATTTGTTTTTCCACATTAGTACAGACGATTTTCCACACAAACGGCAGCTTTTCGGACTACAAGGCCTCCTCATCTCCCTCACACTAACATCCCCCTTGTCTCATCAGAATTACGTCTAGTAGCCTTCCCATAGGTAATATTTCTTTGGGCCATGATACTTCCTGGCTGTCAGTGCGATATCCTTGTGTCCTAATGTAGTCACCTTAATGGCTAAAAACAGCAAATATCCAACACTTACTACTCAGGGGAATGATGCAACAGCAACACACACGACACTCCTCGTCCTTCCACTGTCACATGCGACCAACTAGCAAAAGCAGCCAAGTAGCGACGCCCTACCAAGACGAGAAACTTGTTCAGCTACTTTCACAACCACTAGATGGTACCTACGGGAGCCCTTCCATGGTAGGGGCAACTCAGGCATTCTATTCCAGGTACTTCTTGGCGATAGCATTCAATGGAGAGTGAGTCATACTTACTATAAGAGTGTTAATGCTGTCTCTATTAACTCTATGATCATACAGCTCTCTTTACCAGCCCTATTAAAAAATAAATTGCAAAGGAAGTCATGTGTGCGCTACCATGGCAACCTCCCGACTTACCACCACAGCTAACACAAACACATTTCCCCACCAGCAAGTTCCAATTAGTGAGTATTGTGTGTGTGTGTGTGTGTGTGTGTGTGTGTGTGGTGTGTGCGTGTGTGTGTGTGTGTAAATATGTGCCTGTGAGTGCAATTCCTGTGTCAAATCACCACAATGCACCGCTATACACCCACTCCACCCCACCACAAAACACCTTTTTCACTTTACCATTTCTTGTCACAGAAAACATTAATAGAGCATTGATCGTTTTTACAAAGTAGGAGTATGTTCTACCAAACTGTGATGATAAAACGGCAATATTGGCATTAAATATGAGTACAGAGATGTTTTATATAAAGTGTGCAGAGACTCAGTGGGCAATACAGCATGGTCTTAGCTTGGCTGGTGCAGGTGCATCTGTGTTACCATGGCAACTCCGCCCACCTCACCACACCATCGCAGCACATACACACATTTCCCTGCCACTAAGCTCCATAACAGAATACGTGTGTGTGTGTGTGTGTGTGTGTGTGTGTGTGTTTGTGCATATTTCTGTCTGTCTGTTAGTTCACTACTCGTCAAAGGACCTCGGCTGCTTTACATGAGAAGATATGCTTTAAAGTTAGGGCACAAATATAATGTGCTATGGGAAGTCAACTTCACTAATAATAACGCCACGCTTCGTCTCACCTTTCTGTCTCCTTTGCCTTGCGTCTGTCTGTCTTCTGTCTGTGTGTCTTTCTTTCTGCCTGTCTCAGTATTGCAAACCACAAACAACTCTCAACTGTCCACAACTTCCTAGAATATCCTCTAATATCCTGCATTATACTACTTTTTTCAGGGTAACTTGACCCAGATTTTCGTCCCCTCTTCTTGCCGCTTACTTCACATGGGTCATTGGCAGAAATGGGCATGGCGCTACGGCCTTCCTCTTCAATGGCACTTTTTTGATTACCTCACATGTTTCTAGTATTAATCTATTGCTACAACTCAGTATTCAAGTTGGAGACCAGATGGTAAAATTTTAGGCCAAGTTGAGAAGTTAAATGGGTACAGAATTAATAAAGTCAAACAGCATACGCCTTTGGTTAAGGTGCAGTGGGAACAAGGCGACAGATCACAGGCAGGAGAAGACAATGGCGGAGGAAATCCAGCAAAATCTAACCACCAGCTTATGAAGTGACGCCAACAACACTCGTGCCTCACAGTCGGTTCAAACGCCAGTCCACTTTATCAATAAACACCTGTGATTCTAGAGTATTGTAACAGAAAATCAAATAATCGTGTAGACGTGATGTAGCTGATGCACTCTCTCCACGGAGTCTATCTCTGAGCTTCTGTTTATTACTTGCTCATCACAATGCTTCAAAGATTGATGAGCCTCTCGCTCGGGCATGACGGCTGACTGAACCTTTATCCTTGTCTTGTACCCCTGACCTTTTACTGAATGCTATGAAAAAACGGAATTACTTTATCCCTAACTCCTAATTCAGTGTCTAATGACAGAAGATGATCTGCTCGCTTGACTTCCCTCGCGCACCTTTTGCGACGCAAACAGATTAAGTCGGGGTGGGCTTCCCTATTCAGAGAAAGCAGTAAAAATGGATGGGTAACTGCGAACAAGTTCAGTCACTGTCCGGGCTGACTCCTTCCTGCTTGGATTCCAGCGACAACGTTCCTCAAGAATGAAGAGGGCTTGGACAGAATGGTAAATTCAAAATCTAAATTAAGAAATAAGATAATCTGCTGACTTTTTCCCTACAATCTTGCTAACAGACAGAGCAGGCGCCACAAAGTGCAGACCGGAGACAGGCAGACAGGCAGGCGAGGCAAGCAGATGACTGATGGATTTATAAACCCGGCCAAACACCATAGCTTCATCTGCTCTGCATCGGTTGGTTGTAATAACACCTTCTAGGCAGAAAAGAGATTTTTTTTCTCTTATTACCCATTTTTTCAGCCATATTGGTACCAGATCAAGTTAGTCAGCAATCTATCTATCTATCTATCTATAGCCCGACACCCTAATCCCGCAAAGGGTGGCTGCAGATAAAACGCCTCCAAGTCGCACTGCCACCCACCATTTTGACTACCCCTCCCCCCAAATCACCCCCCCTCCCCCACCTACCTCTCAACTCCATCCCTCCACCTCATCCTCCAGGTCTACCTCTCCCTCCTCCCTCCCTCCACCTCGCTTACACCTACATACAATTCCCTCTTAGTCGGGTCTTTCATTCTCCATTCTCCTTCACATGTCCAAACCACCTCATTGTACTTCCCCTACTCTTCTCAACCACATCCCCATCCAATTCCCCACAACGTTCCTTTTCCACTGCTTCATTCGTCAACCTGTCAGCAATGATGTGCGTATTGGGAATTAATAAAGCTTTAGGTTCATTTTTTGTATATGAGAGAAAATGACTGGAAATATCAACAGTACCACCAGCAGTCTAATACTCACAGCCATCTCCTGTCCGCCCATGCCTGGATTTTTTCTTTTAATCCATTCTTTTCCCCAAACTGAGAGTTGTGGCAGACTCCTGTAATTCACATAAACTAGCATGTTATTCTGCTCTACGTACAGATTATTATGCGAAAATCTTGCACGTCATTGGCCACGAGATTTTTAGGTAAAGAGATTTTGAAGTGATGTAGGGGCTGGGAACTCTCCATCTTGGACTGCTTTGGGCTGGGAGTTTACTGTTAGTAGTTGGTAGAAGTTGTAGTAGTTTGAGAGATCAGCATTGAAAGATTTCATTGATGGATGGTATGGAACCTTCAGGCTGAGAATTGTCTGGTAGAGTTACGACATGTGTGAGCAGTGACTAGGCTTGATCGGTTCCTTTTAATTCAAGAGGACGACATTTTGAGCATTATCTCAGCTCTCTGGTATCTCTGCACGTCTAAAGCTGTCAAAGTTTTTTCCCCAACCAGATTTTCATATAGTAGTTTGTCTTAAGGGCATTCACTGAGCCCTCCATGACTAACACAGGATAGTGGAGTACCAACATATCCAGTACTCCAATGCTAGAGGAGGCCATGTGGGGTGCTTTTGGTCATGCACCTGGGTTGCAGCTGGCTTTTCTTTGGTTTGTTCTTAGAATTCTTGGTGGCCTCAGTTCACCCAATATGTACTCCAGAGCATTTTCACAGGATGCTTATCTAAGTAGACTTGTTATTTACGGCTAATGTTTACAGGCTGTTAATATTAAAAAGAAGGTCATTGTACAAGATTGGGGTTATTTATTTGATGACATGCTCGTGCTTAAGAGAGAAACTCCAGACACTAATTGTATTTCACGTTTATTTGTATCAACATCTACACTTCGTGGCTTTGGAAAGACAATGTTAGGTCGTTTCAACGAAGACTGGTGAGTAGAGAGGGGACTGGCGGGGATGTGTGGTGGTGTGGGGCAGGATATGGTGACACACTGCAGTAAAGAAATGCCACATAGCTCTCTGTTGGCTGCTCCTGATTACTGGCCGTTCGTTACCTCTCTGCAGAAAGGAATAATATCTTAGTTAACCTTCACCTTGCCACAGATCTTTAGTTTAAATAAAATCGTCTTGAGATAGTGAGAATAAAATAAAAAACTGTGATCTAGCATTAATTGGGTTAGTAATGGTAACACAACCAGGGTCTTGTTATTATCATATTCTACTGCAAGTGACTTTGGAGACTTTGTGAGGTGTGGCTGTGTGGAAGTGTAGCAATGTGCAGGGGTGTGTGTGCATCACCAAATCCAAAAAGAAAATATTAAACAAAGCAACAGCCTTCAACCAAGCAAATCACAGACAACAAAACAAATTCACTCATTCACTTCTGCTAAGGTTACGGATAGAACATCTCCCAATTCCCAATAAACACGACGAACAAAACCAAAACTGCAAACACTGCAACGCAAACTTCTCCTTTTCCCTACTACATTAATCTACTAAAATGCCCTGCAACCGAACTACTCAGAGCGGCAGAATCTACTCCAACCCACACATCCCACCCACTGAACCCTCCGCCACCCCTCCCCACATCGTCACGTCTTACAGCTGTCTATCTATTCCCAGACGCCTTCATCCCATACGGGGTGGCCACAAACAAATCGCCTGCCCACGTCGCCCTGTTCCTCGCCATTTCACTGTCCTGCTCTCCCAACTCACACACCTCCTCTCTCATATACCTCTCCACTCCATCCCTTCAACTCATCTTTGTCTCCTCCCCTCCCTCTCCCCCTCCACCTCATTCACATACACTCCCCTCGTCAGTCTCTCATTCTCCATCCTCTCCACATGGCTAAACCACCTCAATGTGTCTTAGATGCTGCAATCCCTAAATAACGCTCACCCCTTTAATACTCTAATTCTAATCTTTCTATTTTCCTCTTCTTACTACCTCCCTGTCCAACCACACACACCGACTTAGGGCCATAATCAAGACTCGGTCTCTCACTCTATAGGCGGAGATAATCTATAAACAACAACAACAACCACAACAGCTGTCAGGTCCTCGCTCCTTCACCCCGCGGCCAGGAATAGGTTTGGCCAGTCTCTCTCTCTCTCTCTCTCTCTCTCTCTCTCTCTCTCTCTCTCCTGTACCTACCTGCCTACCTGCACCTACCTTTCTATCTATATCATCATCATCATCATCCTCATACCACCTCTATCCACTTTCTCTCTCTCTCTCTCTCTCTATCCTTCTCTCTCTGCTCTCTATGCACTTTATTATGTGCCTCATATGTCATCATCGTCATACCCCGTTATCCACACTTCTCTCTCTCTCTCTCTCTCTCTCTCTCTCTCTCTCTCTCTCTCTCTCTCTCTCTCTCAATCTCTCCTGATTTTTGCTGTTGAAACTTATGACGTGAAACAGCGGCTGGGACAGTTTGAATTACCCGTGTGTTTTGGCTTGGGGTGGTGTGGTGGTGGGGGGGGTTGTAGTGGTGGGGGGGGGGGTGGTGGTGGTGGTGGTGGTGCTTCTGGTAGTTGTGGTAGGCAAAGGTAATGGTAGTGGTTGTTTTGGTAGGGTAGTAGGTGAATGAAAGGTGGCTGTGTCACAGTGGACTGTGGTGGCAGATGGGGCAGCCAGAGGGAGGGAGGCCAAGGATGAGATGCAGAGGGATGGAGTGGAGAGGTATATGAGAGAGGGGTGTGAGCTGGGAGAAGCGGGCGAGTGAAATGGCGGGGAAAGGGCGACATGGAGGCGATTTGTTTGTGGCCACACTTACAGGAGATTAAGGCTTCTGGCAAGCTAGATAGATAGATGAACAGATAGAACGTCAGATGTAAACAACCAGTACCGTGGGGTGGCAGGGAGGAAAGGACAGCGGTCAGGTGCAATTTCAATGACACAGATGATGCGATGCCGTTTTCTTTTCTTTTTTTTTGCTTCGGCCATTTAACTTTGTGTGTGTGTGTGTGTGTGTGTGTGTGTGTGTGTGTGTGTGTGTGTGTGTGTGTGTGTGTAGATGACAGTGTAGATGACAGAAGGTAGAAGTGGTGTTGGATGTGGTGGTTGTGTAAAAGAAACGTAGTGTGTGTGTGTGTGTGTGTGTGTGTGTGTGTGTGTGTGTGTGTGTGTGTGTGTGTGTGTGTGTGTGTGTGTGTGTGTGTGTGTGTGTGGATAAATATGGTTGATCTCATCCTGTTTTACAAAGGTGGTTCTGTAATTCATCCCTAATTTTAAAAATAAAGCTCTAATCCCCCCCCCTCTCTCAGTCATTGCTTCTTCTTCCCCGGCTTCCTCTTCTTTTCCACTTCTCTCTTTATTACCTCTCTTCCTCCTCCATCCCTCTCTCGTACCCTGTCTGGTCCTAGGTCATTCCCTTCTCGTCATTGCCCTACATTCCCACTGGCAAACACATCATCTAACCCCCCCGCGCTGTATAGACGCGACTGTCAACGCATCGCATGATCTCATCGTCACTCCTCATCGCCGCGTGCGGGCAGCACCAGACAATGTCACCCCCATCCCAGTGCCTGCCTGTCATCGCCGCGCGAGGCACTAACGAACATGACACATACCCTAAAATAAAATACAAACGTTGATGCCCATAGCTTCTATTTGGATCAGAAATAGACAAGATTTTATTCTGGATTGCAGAGACTAAATTCTTATGGAAGAGGGTGTTGCAAAGCCTCTACTTACTTAAGAAGAGCCGAGTAGTTGCAGTTCATGCCAATACCCACCCTTCCGGAGTTAGGGAGGCGACTGAGGTAATGAGGTTCCGGGTTCGATGGGGAGATCATTTGATGAATAGAAAACATGCTAAATACAGCTAAAATAGAAGAAATTTTGCCCAATTATTTCCTATATTGCAAAGTGGCAAATACACAAATCTCCTTCCTAATATAAATTCTACAACCAGTCAGCGTCCTCATTTTACTAAGATTTTATGCATTGTCAATCCCATTTATATGTATAAAATGTTTCAATGTAAATTAGTCTGGAGTCATTTAGGAATCGCCAGAGCTGCAACAGTAACATACAAGAGTTCCACAGCAAAATAAATCTGTGCTATTATTTCTTCAACGAGAAAGGTAGTTATTGCATCTCTTATAGCATATAA
>NW_027643158.1:0-5000 GCF_032717465.1 Coenobita brevimanus | reverse complement strand
ATATACACACACATTCATATACACATACATGTACACACACACACAAACACACACACACATATAAAATGTGTGGGATAAAAAGTCATGCTAGAATTAAGCTAATAGCCATAAAACATACAAGGATTGCGTCTGTCCTCGTGCCTTTAGTATCCAGTCAATCCGAGATCATCAGAAATATCCAGCTCTTCATGAAAAATATTAACATTATATACATCTCTGAAGTATTTGAAAAGGTATTGTATAAAAATCCTCCTTGATAAGTGGAGGATATTAATGCTAAAGATAGGAGGTTTAGCAACCTGAACACTCTCTTACAGTACCTGGCTTTTGACTAGTGCACAGTGTGATGCCTGAGCAGCAGTTGATTACACCAGCTGCCGTGATGTGACTGCTGGCAATCATCGGTACTTCACATATACGCTTTAATGCTTTGCTAAAGCAATCTCAAAAGCTTTAAGAATTTTTTTGGAGTTAAAAGAAGAATCATGGTTCCATAATGGAAGTCCGTAGTCTGGTAAACAATAAGATTTAAAAAAAGAAATAAAAATGTGTCCCTGTCAACGGCTTTAAAATCCCTAAAAATACTATTAAATGAGGCATAAAAATTATTAAGTCTAAAAATAATATCGTCATTGTCTAACTTAAAATTAAAACAGACATTATGCCCAAGATAATTACAAACCTTTACTACCTGCAGTGTATCACCGTTCAGCTCAATGCTCTCTGTTGTCTCATCCACTTTGTTACTAAAAATAACACACTTAAGATTTTGTCCTGTTAATCCGTAAGCAAGTGTTCATCTATACAGGGCACAAAGTTTACTATATAAAGGTGTCCATTTCTGCAGGTGTCTCATGCCAGTAGTACTTCAAGTCATCTGCATAAGCTAATATATTACTGCATCTGAGTTCTCCATAGCAGCATCCAACATCAGTGTCTGTTATCTCATTAATAATGCTGTCTATATAAAAATTAAATAAGAAAGGTGACAAAACTCCTCCTTGTCTCACACCTTTCTCTATAAAACAGTAATTACTAAAAGAATCTCGCCATTTAATATTAGCTTGCTGGTTTCTTAGGTAATGCAGAATCATTAGTACCAAACTGGCAGAGAACACTGTAGCAACTTCCTTACCTAAAATAAAGTGGTCTACCCTATCAAAAGCTTTACTTAAATCAATGAATGTGGCTAGGCCTGATCTGCTGTACCTAGAGTAATCGCTTCATAATTTCTTTTAAAATAAAACAAGCATCAGTGGTTGATGAGCCAGATTTAAAACCAAACTGTCTATAATTTAAAACGAGCTTCTCCGGATACGATATCTAAAATAAATAATTCAAAAATCTTTAAAAGCTGGCATGATGACTGCATTACTGGTCGATAGTTAGATGAATCTGTTAATAATTCTTTTAGTATCTTTTAATACAGGGGTGATGGGTGCCCTTCAGTAAATTCTCAGGAGGTAACAATGTGAGCAAAGTACGGTTATAAAAATGGGCAAGTATAACATAAAAAATACTCTGAGGCGTCTCCTTAAAAATAGTGAATTAACCTGGTCAAGACCTAGTCAAGCGTTGAGGCGTATTATTAGCTTTCTTAGAGATATGCTGGAGATTGTCAAAAACACATCTTTCTCTCGTGAGGCCAGGCTCTTCTTATCTCGTTAACAGCAATATCCACCTCCGCATCCGCAACACTATGAGGCTGATTACGTAAGAATTTCTCATAAAAAACTTGATTTATTTCCAAGTCACCATTGTGACTCCATCGATAACATTTGAGAGTTTGTTAATACATTTCTTTTTCTTAACTTCACTCCAAAAGTGAATTTCATTTTTGTTATAGAATCTGTCCACAATAGACCGGCAGATTTCACTGTGTTCATTCTTTTTACATTCATTGAGGACTCGCTTAAACTCTTTTCTGGAACTTAGCAGTAGTGGTGGTAGTAGCAGTAGTAGTAGTAGTAGTAGTAGTAGTGGTAGTAGTAGTAGTAGTAGTAGTAGTAGTAGTAGCAGTAGTAGTAGTAGTAGTAGTAGTAGTAGTAGTAGTAGCAGTAGTAGTAGTAGTAGTGGTGGTAGTAGTAGTAGTAGTAGTAGTAGTAGTAGCAGTAGTAGTAGTAGTAGCAGTAGTAGTAGTAGAAGTAGTAATAGTAGTAGTAGAAATGGTGGTGGTAATAGCATTAGTAGTAGTATTAGTAGAAGTAGTAGTAGGAGTAGTTGTAGTGGTAGTAGTAGTAGTAGTAGTAGTAGTAGTGGTGGTAGTAATAATAATAATAATAATAATAATAATAATAATAAATAGAAATAATAATAATAATAATAATAATAATAATAATGAGTAATAATAATAATAATAATAATATTAATAATAATAATAACAATAACAATACAATAATAACTAGTATGTAGGTAGGAGAGGGCACCCACCATCCACTCACTCGATTCACTGCTAAAATTAGGTGACTCTACACTGAGTGACGAGCCAAACGGTTTCCTGTTCTGCATATAAACATAACAATGGACGCCAGGTGGTCAGGTGGGTTACGGCGCTACAACCAGACCAAAGTGTGGCTGGGATTTGATGTTGAGGAAATGCTGCTCAGGGACCCTGACTGGTCATCTGTATACGGATTATATTGTCTACCCCTCCTGGATTCAAGGGTAATTGAAGGAGTGTGTGTGTGTGTGTGTGTGTGTGTGTGTGTGTGTGTGTGTGTGTGTGTGTGTGTGTGTGTGTGTGTGTGTGTGTGTCTAGAGATGTACACCTGAGAGAGAGAGAGAGAGAGAGAGAGAGAGTGACGTCAGCAAAGATGTTTAGTCTTAAAGGATGATTGATTACTTACATTCTCCCCTGAGCCAAGCCAAACTTTTCTCTCTCTCTCTCTCTTTAAATTTCCACTCCTTTTATCCTTTCCTTCCTGTGTTTTCCTTTTCTCCGACTGCCCTCGTTGGTCTCCCCCCCATCTCTCTCTCTCTCTCTCTCTCTCTCTCTCTCTCCGGGGGTGCAATATTAAGACAGATCTTCCACAAAGCATTTTCCTTCCTTCCATATTTGAGGAGGAGGAGGAGGAAAGGAGAGAGAGAGAGAGAGAGAGAGAGAGAGAAGAGAGAAAGAGAAGGAAAGACAATCAGGAGAGTGACACAAGAGGAAGGAAGGAGGGAAGGAAGGAAGGAAGGAAGAAGGAAGGAAGGATGGAAGGAAGGAAGGAAGAAAGAACAAAAGGAACGGAAGGAAGGAAGAAAGGATGGATGAAAGGAAAGAAGGAACAAAGGAAGGAAGGATGGAAGGAAGGAATGAAGGGAGGAAAGATGGAAGGAAAGAGGGAAGAAAAGCATGACTGAATGAAAGAAGGAAGGGAGGATAGAGGGATGAAAAAATGGATGGAGCGAATGAAGGAACGAACTAACAAACTAATGAAGGTAGGGAGAAAGGAGGGAAGGAAGGAAGGAAGAGGAAGGAAAGAAGGAAGGAGGGAAGGAGAGGAAGAAAGGAAGAGGGAGGAAAGGAGGAAATAGGAAAATAAGTGCAGGAGAGAGAAACAGAATGAAAATGAGTGAAACTGAGAGAAAGAGTAAAAATATGAAGGGATTATAATAACAGAACACACACACACACACACACACACACACACACACACACACACACACACACACACACACACACAAAGCAATAACAGAAGCTGGAGCAGACATAACACAAGTGCCAGACAACCCTACCTTTTTGCAGCTGACGAGGGCGATGATGGTGATGAGGTTGGCCGGGACGCCGAGGACAGTGATGAAGGCGACGCA
This sequence comes from Coenobita brevimanus, assembly GCF_032717465.1. Taxonomy (NCBI): domain Eukaryota; kingdom Metazoa; phylum Arthropoda; class Malacostraca; order Decapoda; family Coenobitidae; genus Coenobita; species Coenobita brevimanus. The sequence goes on along the minus strand of NW_027643158.1, from coordinate 1,205 downwards.
GCAGAAGACGGCAAAATCCAGCGAGGTGTGGAGGAGTAGTTGGCGAAGAGCTGCCTCTACTCTCGCGTCCCATTGCTCGAGGGGGAGGTCTGGAGTGCTCAAGTTGTGGGCCAAGGAGGAAAGATAGACGGTCATCCCTGAGTCTCCAAGGATAAGGGTCCCACTCAGAACCCAGGTCTTCATTTGCGTTAGTGGGATTGGACAGATTCTTGGAGAGTTAAGCCTCTGCCTGTGCTTACGGTGAAGGAGAGAGCCTGGCTGACGATGGATGTGGGAGTTTTGAATCCCATCCACCTCCTCCTTCACTTCCTCCTGCGCTCCTCCTCCTCCAGCTTCTCTCTCCAGCCAGAGGCGGAGCAGTGCCCCTAAGATGCCCCTGACGCTTGCCTGACTTCAGACTCCGTATGCTGTTCCTTACTGTGTCAAGGAAGGTCATGGTGTGTGTAGCCCCGGTCAGGTCCACCCTAACAAGCGTCCTGTCTTCCTCATCATTTTGGTCATTCACTCTTCAATGCCGGTGTCTAATTTTCAATCTTCCCCTCAGCTCTTCCAGAGCTGCCTTTCCCTGTACTTTGTCAACCCATTTCAGTATATCATTAGCCTGCATTTCTCTACTGGGAGTTCACAGCACTCAGGATGCATGTAACTCTTCCTCCTGTCTCAGCAGCACTTCCTGTATTTACCTTACCCAAGTTCCAAGCCACTAGATTTTTTCCAGTTTTCTTTCATTTTTTCTTGTGATTTTCTGTGGGGTTCTTGCAGTACTATCAGGAATCCACCAAAAACATTCCTTCGTCATGAATTTCCCTGCTTGCATGCACCTTATGTAGCTTCTAGGAAGTGACTGGATCTTTTCTTTGGGCTTAACTACTCGCAATAATGCAAGAGTTAACCGTTACTCCCAGATAAGCATTTATGCAACAGGTCAACTCTGGAACTGTCTCCCACTGTCTTATTTCTTACTTCCTATGATCACCAGTCTTTCAAACGCAGTGTGTCCAGGCATCTCGAAATGAACGGATCTTGTATCTGGCTCTCTGTTATCTGGCTTTTATTTTTTCTTGGAGGGAACAATCTTGCTGGCTCCTGGCCTTTGGTTCTTTCTTCCTTCAACAACAAAAAAAAAAAAAAAAAAAAAAAAAGGGATAATTGTCCGGCATTTAAATACGACTGAAATCTGACTCATACACCTTAGTGGATTTTAA
>NW_027643156.1:0-17004 GCF_032717465.1 Coenobita brevimanus | reverse complement strand
ATCCCCCATCCCTTTCTCTGGCCTGTCTCTTTTTAGGAACTAAAAAACAGAGGAGGGGGTCCCTAATCCCCTCACCCCGCCCTTTTTAGTCGCCTTTTACCACACGCAGGGAATACGGTGGCGATATTCTTCCTAACACTTCTTTTAGAGAATGATAGTATCTTTAGTAGACCAGATTATGTACCCCCGCCATAGGGGGGGGGGGACACAATATATATATAGCACATATAGTAGAACCTTTTTATACCCGGAATTTGCATCCACGGATTTACGTTTCCGCGTATCAAACTTATTTACCCAATATTGTGCTATACATAGTAACTTAATCTGAAATTGGCATGTAATGCGCAGCTTCTTTTGTTGCTACAGTTATCATACCCGCATCCACAGGCATTCGAACCACTCCGCCAGCCTTACTGTAAACACCAATCAGTTGGTTATTTAAGTTATCACGTCGCCCCTTTCGTGTTTACAACTCTACTGTACTTCATTGTGTAAGTGAAAAATGGTTCCCAAGAAGTAAGTAAAGGATAAAAACAATCCTTCTAAGCCAGGAGAGAAGGCGTAAGGTGTTAACTGGCGTCCTGTCGGAAGGGTCAGACTAGACTCACAGCCTAACCTACAGTGCTGCCACCCATTTCATTGCCTCACCACATTGGCACTGTAGGAACTGCACTACAATCATCGTCGTCATCATACAACTATCATCGTCATCTACATACAGCAATCATCATCATCATACAACAATCGCCCTCATTGTACAAGGGTTATGAAGAGAACACACAGTCTTTTGGTGAGTGTTAACACCCTGTATTTGTAATATTTTAAGGTATGTTTTTATTTTTTCAGGGATGTACTTAGCCCATGTGGAAATAATATGTCATTTTTGTGATGATGACTTAAGTATCCGCAAAATTTGCCTTCTCCAGGGGGTCTCTGGAACCTAACCCCCGTGGATAACGAGGGTCTACTTATATATATCTATATATCTATATATATATATATACCTATATATATATATATATATATATATATGCTGGTTTTCTCTTTCAATCAGTGGCAGAGGTCCAGCAATGTCCACCACTACTCATTCCACTGGTACATCCATTTGCCTGGTACACCTGAAGAGGGGCACAACCACATTTGTTGGTCCTTTCTTAGCTTTGTATACATCACAGGCCCAACAGCACTCTTCAGTATCCTGGCGCACCACCAATCCAGTAGAACCCTCTGTCGCAGCTGGCTTAGGGTTTTCTTCACTCCCAGGTGCCCACTGGTGATCTGGTTATAGGAGACTCATCCAAGATCATGAACCTCATTTTCTTTGGAACCACCAGTCGCCAATACTTGCTGAGGCCAACCGGGTGGCTTCCATTGATGCTCCAGTAGTTCGTTGTTAAAATGAAGAAGGTACCACTGACTCCAATAACTCTTGGTCGCAGGGGCTTAACCTGGAAACTTCTTCCCAAGATGGTTGCACTGTGCTCTGCTGCAGCCACTCTAGCAATGGTTGTAAATCTGCATCCTCCAGCTGCATCCTCTTCAGGGTCTTCTTCCTGTGCTGGCCCCATCAGAGCATTTCAATACGCCTTCCCATTTCTTACTATGATCTTCCTTTTTACTACACTGCAGCCTCAGGATCACAAGGCCGATGACTCAGGCTGTCAGCATTACCATGTGCCGGTGCTGCACCTCATGGTTGTGCTGGTTTAACTTCCCGAGGCATTGTGCCAGTTGTCCTTCCAGATTCTTTAGCGTTTCCAGCCACTTGAGTGCTCTGTCCTTGATGATGAAGTAGGACCCATTACAAGTAGGGATGGAAGAAAATCAAGGCTCTTCCATCACTGCCAAGAGCTCCTTACAGGTTACACAGTAGCTCCACTCTGGTGGGCTGAGCTTCTTGCTGTAATATGCCACCACATACTCCTTGTCATCCCTTCTTCTGAGGCCAGGACTCCACCAATACCATGATCACTAGCATCACGGTCCAAGATAAATAGCTGATTCTGAATGGGTACGGCAGCAATACTGGAGAGCTTGCCAACAGATGCTTGAGTTCGTTGAAGGCTTTCCAGGTCTACTACCAATCCATACAAAACCGCCTTTTCCCCAACAGCTTGTGAAGAGGGTACAGCTATTGTTGCAAAGTCTTTGACAAAGCTTGTAATAGTAGGTGCACAAGCCCAGGAAACTCTGTAGCTCTTTCACACAAGTTGGAACTGGCCAGTTTTCTACTTTGCCTCCTTCTCTGGGTCAGTACAAATGCTGCTTTCACCTACAATGTGTCCCAGATGCTTTGCTTCAACTTTTGAAACAAGTAGCATTTCTTGGGGTTCAGCATGAGATGTGCTGTGCGGATCCTGTTCAACACCTCTGGCCTGCCTCTCCAGTTCCTGATCGAAAGGTGTTCAAACACAATTACATCGTCCAGATGGGCCTGAGAGCAGTCTGCCAGTGCAGGCCTTCAAGTACGTGGTCCATGAGGCACTCAAAAGTTATTGCTGAGGCCAAATGGCATCACTTTTAAAACTGCCATAAAGCCCACTAACATGTATGAAAAGGCTATCTTCTCTTTGACCTACTCTGCAAACCTGACCTGGTGGTATCCTGCCTTTATATCTAGGGTGGAGAACCACTTAGCACCTGTTATAGCATCAAGGGTGTCATCAATTCTGTAGCAAGGGGTATCCATCCCTTCACTGTCACTTCCATTCAGGTGTCAGTAATCCTGCAGCACCTGCTGAGATATAACACTGCTTCACCAGAACCACTGCTGATGCCCAAGGACTGCTGGATTTTTCTGTTACTCCTTGACTTTGGAGATTCTCTTCACCCTTCTCCATTTCTTTGCGTTGGGCTGGCATCATCCTCCACACTGGCTGTTTAATCAGGCGGTGATCACTGGTGTCAATTCTATGCTCCACCAGATCAGTGCCTGCCAGGTCCTAGGTCTCCATGGAAAAGACACCAGCAACTTCCGTCAGCAGCTGTCTCAGCTTCAGCACTTGTGAACCATCCAGGCATTGGCAACTCCTTGAGAAAAGGTCTTGTAAGTGCTCTGACAGATACCCATCTTCTTTGACTACACTCCTTTTACAGGTCTTCCTCTGGTGCCACTTAGGGTCCACATGGCACAGTCCCAGAAGTTTCACCCTCAATGATCTTCTGTGGCTCAAGGGAGAAATTGGCCACCACAACCTGACACTTCATCTGCTTCTGTTTTCCACCAGAGTTCTCCCCACCATCACTCTGGCCTTTGTCTTGCACATTGTACATCAGGTTCCACTACCCCTAAACAGCTGTCAATAGAACCACTCACCTTGCACTGGATGTTGCTTCTGATTTAGGGGGTATCACTGTAGTGCAGAGCATCCTCACCTCGCCATCAGAACTGGTACATCTCACTGCCGTTGATGGGAACCAGCCTTCCTCGAACCTTTAGCTTCATGGAGCAGAAGTCCAGCTCACATCTCACGGACATGGAATGGTCCAGGCCCAGAAGGCAAGGATCCTCCATGTGCGACCATACAGACTGGAAGAGTAGCCTCTTGCCCTGCCACTTCAATCTGGACATCAAGGGTCCCCTCAGTTCTGTCTGGTGCCCAGTTACGCCACACAGTAGTTCTGATGACTCAGGCAGATACCAATGATATAACACATCAGGCCTTATAAGGAAGTCTGCTCTGAGGCTGAATCAATCACCAGGAAAGACTTCTTTCCGTGGCAACATCCTTCCATCTCTTTGCACACTGTCGGTTGCAGCTCACTTGCATTTTTTCGGTGGTGGGGCGACCTTGGAAAAGCTGGCTGGTGGTTGCCCCTTAACACTAGCCTCCACTAGTTTTCCGCTTCTTTCTGATTCTTCTGCAGCCTTAACTACTTCTTATCATCCTTTTTTCTTCTTGGACACTCCAGAAGTGAAGTATCCCACCCCACTACATGTGTTTCATGCTTTTGTTACAACTGAAGATTTCCTTGTACCTGCTCTATTTCTGCTCCTTCTTTATTTGTGACAATCCTCCTTCTTGTATCCCAACTTCCCACAGAACCAGCACATCCTCCTCTAGCCTTCTCCTGTTCCCTCTTCCCACTTGTAGCAGTCCTCTTTTCTGTGTCCTGGCTTTTCACAGTACCAGCAACTTCCCTCAAATTTTTCCTTTTCACATACCTACCCTTTTCTTGCCTTGAATCCTGCACTATGACCTGCCTGATAGGTGGATGTGCTGGACCTGACGTAGGACTTAAATTCTATAGCCTTGGCTAGTGCTTCTTGCATGCTTTTGGGTTGTGCCTGCTTCATTTGCACTTTCAACTCACAAGTATCAAAGGTATCGATGAACTTCAGTCCCTCAGTAGAATAGCCAACAGGTTAGGTGCTGCTTCAGGGTATGTGTTGTATACCATACTCTCCAGGACAAGAGCAAGCTGCTGTAGGGATTCTCCTCGAACCATTGCAGGCTCCAGAATCTTTCTCCGTAAAGCTCAGTCTGGTACATGAATTCCATATCTGCACTCCAGCACTTCTACTAGGGATCATTAACTGTTTCTCTCCATCACTGACATCTGACACAGAACTTCCATTGCGGCACCCTTAAGGAGAGCCTGACTGCACTGCCCTCTGCCTATCATCCCAACCATTCTGATCTGCAAGTAACTCAAACTGTGCACTGAAAGCTTCCCAAGATACTCTGCCATAAAATTCTTGAGATTTTCTTTTTAATTTGACCCCGTTATAGCCATGCATTTCACTGGTTTGGGACCTAAAAACTGGGGCATCATAATTAAGGCCAGGACTTAAAACTTCTACTTCCTGATTATTCCAACCTGTAGTGCTACTTTTAGATGCCTGGGATCCATCAAGATTCACCATACACCCGTCATTCCTTTCGTATTTTCCCTGTACACTAACCTGAGGCTCAGCAGTGCAATATTTCTCAACAGCCTCAGGTTCATCACTAATTATCTTCACATGGTCGAGTACATGTTTCAACTAGTTATCCACATGCTGTCTGCACTCCATCACTATTCCCTCACTAATCTTCAGCTGGTTGTTTTTACATGCTGTTTGCACTTCATCACTATTTCCTAACTAATTAACTTCAACCAGTCGTCTACATGCTGTTTTGCACTCGGTCACGTTATTGCTAACCTCATACGTCTGTTATTTGTCGTAGCTTGTTATATACCTTCTGCTTCAGTTGTTTCTGTTCTTTCTTCATTTCCCCCACTTCAAAGCATCTAGCTGTCCTTGCATCCTCCAGTTGTAATTCCCTCTGTTGCTCATGTAATGCCTCCTGAAGCTGTTCATATAATTCTTTCTGTTCTTCATTCTGTGCCTGTAATAGTTCTTTAAGTTCTTTCTGTGCTTACATTTTGTGCTTGTACAGTAGGTGGACACTATTGCCTTGTAACTGTTCTTTGAGTTCCATATTTTGTGCCTGTAATGGTGTTCTTTTTGTTTTTCACGTTGTGCCTCTAGTTCTTCACTATGTGCCTTCAGTCATACACTTTGTGCCACCAATATTTCATAACTGCAGCCAGCAATGCCTCCTCCTTTTGTTGCTTGGCGTCGTACCTTCTGCCCCCATGTCCAAGAGTTGAACTCAGTGCAACACTTAAATTATCCCACTCCTGACACCAGAGTTGCATCCTTGTCCCACACTGCCACAGGCTCCAACAGCTGTAGTTCAATATAGGAAGGACGTGACCCATTGCAGTTATTCTTCCTATGGTCAGCCTTTATGTGTACAATACAGTACACAGGATCAACTAAGGTGCTGTAGCAATAAACACTGACTTCCTAAGTTCACTGTCTTTATTTTCCAAACAATTACACTTAATGCTCTCCAATTTACTTCACTATTCTCACAAGCACTGGAGTTAACATACAAACTTTACTAACTGCAGTTACATTTAATATTTGACAACACTTCACTATTTTCACAAGTTCCCATTATATACCAAACTTCGGTAACACTTCACTGTTTGCCAACAACACTTCACTGCTTTCACAAGTACCGAAAATATACAAAGTACACTGACACTGAACTAACACTGTACTATGCAAATTGAATTGAAAACCGACTGAACTTGCTCTAATCTCTTTCCCATCCCTATATAAGCTTGCATTACTCTAGAAACTTCTACATTCTACGAGAACAACAGTCGCCAGCTCAGAGATATACAAAACATGCCAGAGTTTCCTTACATTACACAACATTCTAAATACATTTACCATACGAAACTTAAATTACGCAATTTAACATGCAATCACATATAAAACATTATAAAGAAAAAGAGCAGAAAAATTAATGCATAACTTAGAAATAACTATGCTCACAATAGCAGGCTAACTGGCAGCTGTGACTCATAACATTAAAATACCAGGAACATCGAGAAACGTCCAGACTACCTAACTATAATCCAGCTTCTTAACAATACTATGCCAGAACCCGGCTGAACTCCACTCCCAGCCTTACACCCCTATTAGGGACTTGGAGTCGATGTACCAACTCATAATGGGGCTAGGATAAGACACCTGCCCTCCCTCCAAGGGACCCAACCAGAAACTTTTAAACTGTCTATATTTCCTTTTAGGAATGTGGATAAATATCACAAAATATAAAAGAACACTTAGGTAATATATTTAGTTTCAAGTGTTATCGTTCACTGAAATAAACGGAATACAGAATCTGTGTAAAGAATGCATAACATCATGGTAAAATTATATAAAACTACGGGATATAATGGTGTAAGTGAGTAAAAATATTATAGGCATTTATTTTCCAACCTGCACGTTACTTAGGCCCAAATTATTGACTCAGATGACCGTGTTCTTTATAGCACTGAGAGAACAGCACATTGCCCAAGTTCAACACTGCCTCTACCTTGGGGAAATGAGTTTTGCGACACTGGTCCTTACAACACCCAGGCCAGTATTATCGTCGGGGAAAATGACACTCCCCCAGTACCTCTTCCTCAGCTTTCGTATAGTTGTATGAACCATTAATATTCTTTTTTGTATATTGTTTATGGCGCCCGGCGCTCCAATAGGATTGAGCCAGGTAAAGGTTTATATCCAAGAGATGGGTTGGGGTTTATTGCCCACGTAATGCCACTCAGGGATGAGTGAGGCCAGTCACTCTAATCATACAATGTCAGGACCAACTTACCTAAATTCCCCGGGCTCCTACCGCTTCTCACGGGACGACATAGGATTGGATGATGAATGAAAATGATTATATACATACATACATATATATATATATATATATATATATATATATATATATATATATATATATATATATATATATATAATACTAACAAAGCTACCCAGCATTGCCTGAGTAAAACCCCTTGATTGTGCCACCAGCATTGCCTGGGACCTTAGATGGCCACAGCCCCGAGGGCAAGACCCTGGGTCTCAGTTTATACACTGAGCCGATGTTCCTTCTGGCCCATTTTCCTGAGGAGGTATTCCCACGGACCACTTCTTCCTAATTACCAGCCCACCCACATCACCCGCCCTTGCCCAATTCTAGCTAATAATGAGGTGGTTGTAATGTAATAAAAAATGCAGTAATTATCCATCATTTTCCACCAACTTGGCTTAATTGTTACCACTAGTTCTAATTCCTTGGTCATCAGGTGCACAGACACATTTAATTTCTCGTGAAAAAGTTCCACCTGTCAGGAGCTCCTTAGAGAGGGTCCCTGTGTACCTCCCTCGATCTCCGTAGAGACGGACGGACGGACAGACAGACAGAAAGACAAACTTTCTCTCTTATGATATGTATATGTATAATAAATATATATTACATATGTACACACACACACACACACACACACACACACACATAATACTAACAGGGTTACCCAGCATTGCCCGAGTAAAACCCCTTGATTGTGCCACCAGCATTGCCTGGGACCTTAGATGGCCACAGCCCCGAGGGTAAAGACCCCCGGGGTCTCAGTTTATACACTGAGCCGATGTTCCTTCTTGGGCCCATTTCCCGAGGGAGGTATTCCCCACGGACCACTTCTTCCCACAACCAGCCCACCCACATCACCCGCCCTGCCCACCCTAGCTAATAATGAGGTGGTTGTAATGTAATAAAAAATGCAGTAATTATCCATCATTTCCTTCACCAACTTGGCTTAATTGTTAAGCACTAGTTCTAATCTTGGTCATCAGGGGTAGCTAGACACATTTAATTTCTCGTGAAAAGTTCCACCCGTCAGAGCTCCTTAGAGAGTTCCCTGAAACTTCTCCCCCTCGATCTCCGTAGAGACGGACGGACGGACAGACAGACAGAAAGACAAACTTTCTCTTATATGATATGTAATACTAACAAGGTTGCAGCATTGCCCGGTAAACCCCTTGATTGTGCCACCAACTGCCTGGGACCTTAGATGGCCACAGCCCCCGAGGTAAAGACCCCAGGGGTCTCAGTTTATACATGAGCCGATGTTCCCTATGGGCCCATTTCCCGAGGAGATATTCCCACGGACCACTTCTTCCCACTACCAGCCCACCCACATCACCCGCCCTGCCCACCCCTAGCTAATAATGAGGTGGTTGTAATGTAATAAAAAAAATGCAGTAATTATCCATCATTTTCCACCAACTTGGCTTAATTGTTACTGGTAGTTCTAATCTTGGTCATCAGGGGTGCACAGAACACATTTAATTTCCTCAGTGAAAAGTTCCACCTGTCAGAGCTCCTTAGAGAGTTCCCTGTGTACCTCCCTCGATCTCACGTAGAGACGGACGGACGGACAGACAGACAGAAAGACAAACTTTCTCTTATATGATATGTATATGTATAATAAATATATATTACATATGTACACACACACACACACACACACACACACATATATATATATATATATATTACATATGTACACACACACACACACACACACACACACACATATATATATATATATATATATATATATATATATCTATATCTATATATATTTCTATCTATCTATTTGTCTATCTATCTATCTATCTATATCCATATCTATATCTATATCTATATATATATATCTATATATATTTATCTATCTATCTATCTATCTGTCTATCTATCTAGCTATTTATCTATATATATATATATATATATATATATATATATATATATATATATATATATATATATATATATGAAAACATATGTTACCAGAGAAAACCTGTTATTAATTTATATTATGCATCACAGTTATCTTTGGTTTTGAAACATCCTGCAGCTGTCACAGAGGTACAGTGGGGTCCAGGGTCAGTGGTTTTGTCCAACAGTCTCAGCCTGATACTAATGAGCTGCTCTGGATTCGAACTATTAGATTTATTTTATTTGGTTTGGGGGGAGGGAGGTGGTGGCTGTCATCATTACAGCGGTAGTGTGAGCCATCGTGCATTGGATCGACTTAGTTTTCTGTAAGTGAAAGATGCAGTTTCAGTGAAGTAGGCTGCTACACACACACACACACACACACACACACACACACACACACACACACACACACACACACACACACACACACATTGACAGCGCACGCGCGTTGTCAGTCCTTAACCAAACAGTTAGTTATAACAGTAGTTGAGATGTTGGTGATGTATGATTATGTTTGTGTTGTTTGGTCGTTGGGAGACTGGAGCCAGTTACTGCCACTCAGGACTTAGGGCTGTGTAGGGTATGGAAGGCAAATGTAAACATATGCCAGCCTAAATAAAAAGAATTATTACTATAGTGCTTTCACCTTTAACTTGGCACAGATTTTCGCCATTTTGGCGTTAAATTCACGTAATTTAGTGACAGAAAAAGATACAACTAAGGGGTCGAGGGCCTACATCGTTTCGCATAGCACTTCTTCGTGATTTAACACCCTTTTGTGTTAATCTGCTGTTATACTTCAGCATTCAAGATGGAGAGATGGCAGTTTTTGGCCAAGTTATAGTGCAAAAAGAATATTGGCCTAATACCCACTATGAATGTCCGCTCAGGTGCTGCAATCACAGCTATGTGATTATTGTATATCACATATCATAGTAATTTTTTACAGTATTCCTTCACCTTTGTGTTGTTACCATATTCCTTCCTACATTTGTGTAGTTACAATATAAACCTTCACGTTTGTGTATGATGTTGTTCAAAATATACTGGGATATAACAGCAAACAGTACATAAAACTCTCAGCAAACGCAGCTACTAGTTATATTTAAAAGTTTGAGTTGCTGCAATGGATTTAGGTGCAGAGCGGTGGTTTGTTTCTTTGTTATATTGTGCTGTGTCCTTGCATTCCCTCCCTGACTGTGTGTGTGTGTGTGTGTGTGTGTGTGTGTGTGTGTGTGTGTGAGAGGGTGTGTGTGTGTGTGTGGGTGTGTGTGTGTGTGTGTGTGTGTGTGTGTGAGTGTGTGTGTGTGCTCGGGGGATTGACAGTCATAACACAGCCATGACGATCGTAATTTTTGTTATGGTGCTAAGAGACATTGCATACATACAAGGTATATTTTGGACGTCATTTACATGAGAGAAGATTTGGCGTTAATGTACACGCCATCTGGAGATGTACAGTACAAAAGGGTGGAATAATGTTCTTGTTTTTAGAAGAATGCTGGTCAGTTAGATTATATTGGGTAGATTCATTGGATGCTGTGAGCAGTTTCTATAATTGTGACAACTCCTGTGTAGGAGGGGAAAGTAGACACTTGTGTGGAGTGAATTGTGTGTGTGTGTGTGTGTGTGTGTGTGTGTCCGGCTGAGGGATTAGTCGTGAATGGCAGTGGGTGCAGCAGTGCTTCGGTCACTTGCATGGTTGAACATTAATATTCTGTTCTCGCTTTTTGCCAGACACGTTTCTTCAAATGGAAGAATCCGCAAACAAAAATAGCCGTATGGTGTACAGTGGTGTGTAGGTGTGAAAAGGTCCAGTACACGTATCTGGAAAGCCAGGCCTCCTTGCAACACACACACACACACACACACACACACACACACACACACACACACACACACACACACATTATCTATCTATTTATTTAATTATATTACATATATATATATATATATATATATATATATATATATAAATTTTTTATATGGAGGAAGAAGGAACCAAAGTTTGAGCTCTGCATGAACGTTTCCTTCCAAGGAAAAAAAATACAAAAGAGAGCCAAATTCAAGATCCATTCATTTCGAGATGCCTGGACACACTGCGTTTGAAAGACTGGAGATCATAGGAAGCAGGAAATACAGACAGAGGGAGACAGTTCCAGAGTTCTCCCTGTTGCATAAATGAAGCACATGGTAACGGTTAACTCTTGCATTCGAGAGTTGGACAAAAAAGGGATGAGAGTTTGTTTTACTAGACGGGTGCTACGCGCCTGCCATAGAGGTGGAGAGATGCAAGCAGACAGTTCAGAGGAGCAGTAACCAATGAAGTAAGCGATAGAAAAAGAGATAAAGAGGGCAACAGTGCGGTGAAGAGACAGAGAGGTTGAAGGGGAGCCAGTAAAAGGAGGAGAGTTGGATGAGACGAATAGCTCTTTGACTCCACCCTATTGAGAAGAGCTGTATGTGGGGGAGCCCCCCACACATAAGAGTTGTACTTTCTAAACAGGGGCGAATAAAACCCTGTGTATAAAGTCAACAACTGTGCAGGGAGTAAAGAAGGTACGTGAGTCGGCTTAGCACACCTAATCTCTGAAGCAGATTTTACATGAGATGCAATATGATCTTTCCATGATAATGGGGTCCCGAGAGTGAATGAAACCCCAAGCATGTTCAAGGGATGATGCAGGACTGAGCTGGGATATTATTAAACATTAGTGGTATTCATTCTGTGGAAGATTTGACGGATATATATATATATATATATATATATATATCCATTGGAGCCCGGTGTCGGAGAATATTGGACAGAACTGGGATTTTTCAAGTCTTTATAAAGTAGGGAATCCCTCGGGACCTATGCGAGCTTCTGCGACTATGAGCCGATAGGCGGGAGGGCGGTACGCTTAGTACCAATCACCCAGCGCTTTTTCATGCCTCTGCCCAGCACCCTGGGTTCCAATGGGGTATATATATATATATATATATATATATATATATATATATATATATATATATATATATATATATATATCTTTGGTTAGGGCTAGGGGTGTTTGACATTCCAGGGAAAATTTCATAAATGATCTGATATCGGTGAAAAATGTCATTTGTTAGCCTTTTTCCGATTTCTGAAGTTGTTAAAGTAGACTGACACACACTCAGTAATATATATATATATTTTTTAATCAGTGTAGCAGAAGTCATAATGTGACGTGGTGTAAGGCAACACTCACTATACACCGATGAAACTGTTTCTCTTCTTATCTTTTTCCAGAACTAGCCAAGCCAAGCTAACTACGATGCCAGATGAAGGTGCAGTTGCAGGGAGGCCATCCAAACCTCTTCAAGGGATTGTCTCTTTGGGGTGGATATGCAGACAAAGCCGAGGAGAGGCTAAAACAACACTCCCAGAGCTCTTTGATTGACTCGACACTACTGCTTCTTTGCAAAGTAGACAAGACTCTGGTGTCGAATTCTACGTAACATATTAAAGCCATAAAACACTGCCTACTTTTTTACAGCTGTGATAAATATGCCTATGGAATTACAAGTACTGTAGTTCAGTAATAGTAATATTGAGAAGTTCCTATGCATCTATCTATCTGTCTATCTTCATGCCAACTTATTGTAACTAAGCATTTTCAACAGTTCAGTTTTGAAAATGCAGTGCTTCCACCATAATGTAGCTGGGACAGAAATGTTCGTCACACGTTAACTTACGGTAGAGTAGATTTGTGAATTGTGCCTGAAAGAGCGAGTTTGGTCATGGCGTTGGAGACTATAGAGTGAGTTTGATGTGATATGGCGACTTGGAGGGACCAGACTGCGGCAGGCGGGAGACTGTAACACTGATAATGAGGCTACAGATAAATGCTGAACCGGCCCCAAAACCAGCGTTCGTACCCCGCCCACCATACCCGCTGCGGCGCACCGTGCCACAACATCCCTCCTGATTGTCCATTCCTCCTGTGCTCTTGCTGCTTTTCCTCTTGGTTTTTCTTTTTTGGCATACACATGCTTAATTATCGTAAATAACTTTCATTTAGGCATTACGCTGGCAGACCATTGTGTAAAATCTGTATTATTTAAATTATTCCATCTTACTACTCATAAAGGTAACATCTAGGGAATGCCAGTTGTAAACTATGGTTTGCAGGATTACAAAAGCATATGTTATGAGGCTACGCTTACAGGTTTGAAGCTATGCTACTACTCCCGACATGACTTAAAATGTTCTCATTAAGTTATCATGAGCATATTGCCAGCAATATAACTTCATTTTGCTAATATTCGTACCCTAGCCTCTACCTCCATGTCACATCTTCAGCTCCCTCAGCACTACTGACAATCATTTCTTCTCCCCGCCTTTATATGCATCTCAGTGTGGCGCCTGTACCACCACCATACCATTCACAGGCACTCAGGCAACAGTGCAACGTCATGAACACTTCTGACGCAACCCGCATATGATGTTACCCCGACCTTGTGACGTCAGAGTTGAGTCCCGCCCTCCTTTATGATATCACCGAGAGCCCAGCTGGTCTGCACCTTCTCAACGTCACAGTTGACCCCGCCCCCTTGTGACGTCACACAGTTGCTAGGCACCGACCGTAATTCCTGCCTTATAAGGAAACCGAAAGAGTTGCTCGCAGTTGCGTTTGGGTTTCATGCTGACAGGCCTAGTTTTCCCCCCGATTTGGATGGGGCAGAGAGAGAGAGAGAGAGAGAGAGAGAGAGAGCATCTAATTCACTTACGAATATAGGTCGTTCTGTGCGATGGTGGCCCGTTTTTGTTCGCAGTACCGTTAGACGATTTTATTCAACTTAGAAGAAACCTCTCGATTTCAAGAGAGATGTTACCATGAACTCCAACCTCAACAGCCATCGTTACTGCCATATTCAATACCTACCACCACCATTGCTACCATTGCTTCTGCTACCTGTGGAGCTCTGTCACCCCACAATGGCCGTCACTGCAACAGGGTACTTGCAATACTTTAAGACACGATTTAAGGTAAATTACTGAGAATACATTTTGTTATATAATGCCATGTTTTGTTTATGTCCCGTGGGGCAATGCTAGGCGTGACGTCGCTTTTAACTTCTGCGGGCCGCTCAAAAGTGACGTCACCACTACATCAGTCAGTCAGCGGCTAGGATCTTATAAACTTTATGCCTGAAATTATATATATATATATATATATATATATATATATATATATATATATATATATATATATATATATATATACTGCAAGAACCCCTGTAAAACTTTATCACTACTTCCAGGATCGTCATCGCGGCTGCCACCAAGACCCACCGCCTCCACCACCATCACGGGTTCTGTGGCGTACTTTTGCTATCCCGGCTAACCATCATCACCATCATCAATACTGCCATATCCACCTTTGCTACCATAATCTAACACCACTATCACCATCATAACTGTTACCATGACTTCCCACCAATAGCACTATATTCCAACCTTGACCTACCACCACCATCATCGTTTTGCCATTTTCTACTACCATCACCACTGTCACAGCCATCACTTGTGCCATAACCTCCCATCATAACTCTTACCATGACCTATCACTGTTACTGCTACCATAACCATTATCACTACCATGGCCTACCACCACCACCTTCATTGCTTTTGCAGTGTACCAGCAAGACCATCGCTGCTGCCATTGCTTATTTTAACCATTATTTCAACCATGACTACTATCACCAGCACCACGACTTACCAACGTCACTCACCCTGGCATATTACCGACACCATCACTACCACCATACCGTTATATCAAATTGACAATAACTGCTACCGTGGTCTGTCACCACCTCTACCGTTACTCGTACCATGGCCTGCCACCACTACTACTACAGTAGATACCATCTCTACGACGCACCACCCTCACCATCACTGCAGTCATAACCTACTGTACCACCGCCGCACTTCCACTACCGTATAGCCTTTTATTACCACCATTGTTGTTCCCGTGACCTGTCATCATCGTTCCTACCTTGTCTTACCACCATCGTTCCACTGTGACCTGCCACTCCTGTCATATCACAGCTCTTGCTTATACTGTCCAAGAATAAATCAGGGAGTGTCAAGTAAGACTGGTGTATGTAAGATCCATATTCGAGATGGCATACCAGGCTCTTACGAATCGGTTTATTTTTGTATATGATCCGCTAACGTTCTCTTGTATGTTATTTGTGTCGTTATTCATATCGACATAGCTAACATCGATGAATACAGAAGGATCTGAGGTGTAATACGCAGAAGAAGTCGCTAAGGAAGAACTATTATGAAGTCTCTAATGTTGCTTAGGCTACAACCTTAAGAGTTTGAGTTACGCTGGCATGTTTATGTGCGTCAGTCTCTGTTATATCATCGTTATCAACTGACAGGGTGCAAAAAATCTGAAATGATATACTACAACCATCCGCAGACACCAGTGATCCATTGTATCTCCCTAAGATCATCCAGGGGCGCACCCAGGGGGGTTTCCTGGTTGCCCGGGAACCCCCCTCAGTTTGATTCCTCCAGTTACTGCAAGGTGCGGTCTGACCAGGCCTATTCCGACAGTCGAACTTCACCCTACACCATAATAATTTTCATACACCTGAATCATCTGAATTAATTTCAGCACTGCCGTACAGTGTCAAATATTGATGATGTCTGTTTAATATGTTATGATACGATGTGCGTTGTTATGATGTGCGTTTAATAAAATTGTAAGAGCGTTAAAGCAAAACAATTAATACACTGACTGAATAATTTTAGTGCAGTGATCTATGCATCATTTATTGGTTAGATAAAAATAAAAATCCTGAGGGGCCTACAGTACCCCTCCCCCGGGACCCCACAGCTGTATGGGTCTGCTTTGCACATAAGGACCTGTCAGTAATTTGGAAACCTCCCCTACTTAGTTTCTGGATGCGCCCCTGTCATCACTGCTTGGCCTAATCAACCGCCCTCCACCGTCAGCGCTGCAATGACTAGACAATACCATGACATATAACTGCCACCAGTACTGCCGACATGACCTGTCACCTTCACTACCAACTACCTTGACCATCACTCGCCACTACCTACCACCACCATGACTACTGATGCCATGACGACCATCACGACGACCACTGTTATTACTACTCAGTACCATCACCACTACCATCAGCATCACCAGTTGTATCGCGATCCACCTCCATCATCTGTACAGTCACAACCTATCACTACCACCATAACTACTACCATAATGTACCACCACTAAATGCACGATCCGCCATCACTGCTACCATAACCTTCTACTACTGTCACGGCTTTCATAGCCAGCCACCATCGCCTCTGCCATGATATACCACCATCATCCCTTTCCATAACTTACCTTCACCATCACAGTCATAACCAACAGCCATCACTACCTTCTCTGTCACCATGATCTGCCACTACAACCATTGTCATAACTACCATAGCCTACCACCACTATCATTGCTATGACCAAAATACAATAACCCAGTAACTTCATTTATCCTGACCTACCATCCCCATCACTACTACCATGGCCATCACTGCAGTCACTACTGTACAATGACATGCCACCACTATGACCATGACCTACCACCACTACTATTACACTCACATAGCACCACCATGATTAGTGCCAGTGACCTACTGTACTGCCGCCACTTCTGTCACTGTTACTATGGCATACTACTACCACCACCATCACTGCTACCATGACCAGCATCTTCCTCCCACCATCATCACAGCTATGGTGGTTAACTACAGCAGCAGCAGCACGATCACTGCTAACTTAACCAGCAACAGTGGCTGATGGTGATCTGCTGCCACACCATCATTGCTGTCAAA
>NW_027643155.1:0-4995 GCF_032717465.1 Coenobita brevimanus | reverse complement strand
ACCTATCACTGCTGCCATAACTCAGTACCACCACCATCCCTGCCATCACGGTCTGCCACCACCACTGTCACTGCCACCACAACCTACCATCACTGCTGCCATCCCTACCACCACTTGTGTATAGTCGTTGATAAAGTAACCTATCACCACCATCATTATCATCACTGCTGCCATGACATACCACCACCACCATCACTGCTTGCATGACGCCATCACTACCTTCACTGATGCTGTAAGGTATCACTAAGACCACTGCTGGCGTCACCTACCAGCACATACCACTGCTGGCGTCACCTACCAGCACATACCACTGCTGGTGTCACCTACCAGCACATACCACTGCTGCCATAACTTACTACTATAATTGCTGCCTTAACCTGCCGCCTGCACCATTGCCCTACTGTATCCACAACCATCCTTGCTGCCATAAACTACTGCTGTCATTTATAGCACTGACCTACCACTACCACAGTCAGTATGGCCATGAATCAACCACCACACTCATTACTGCTTTGACGTACCACCACTGTCAGGCCTGCCACCACCACCACCATCACTGGTACCATGACATACCACCATCACCATAACTGCTACCATTACATACCGCCACCACCACCACCATCACTGCTACCATGACATACCACCACCACCACCACCATCACTGCTACCATGACATACCACCACCACCACCACCACCACCATCACTGCTACCATGACATACCACCACCACCACCACCATCACTGCTACCATGACATACCACCACCATCACTGCTACCATGACATACCACCACCACCACCACCACCATCACTGCTACCATGACATACCACCACCACCATCACTGCTACCATGACATACCACCACCACCACCACCACCATCACTGCTACCATGACATACCACCACCACCATAACTGCTGCTATGACATATCACCAACACCATCACTGTTACCATGCTATTTATACCACCACCACTATAACTGCTACCATGATCTATAACACCACCACCACCACTGTTAACCTGATATTGCACCATCATCACTTCCATTAATCCCATGGTCTACAACAGCCACTGCCACCCTGACTTACCATTAGCATCACTACTACCATGACTCACCACCATCACCACTACTCCCATAACTTGTCATCACCTCCATGCAGTCACCTTTGATGGTAACGTGAACTATGCCATCACCGACACCTTTTCTGCAACACAACCTGCCTGCATCACCATCACTGGTACTATAACCGTGCCTGTCACTCTGGCCTACCACCACCACCATTACTACCTTCATGGCTTACAGTCTAAATCACTTCTACCATCACTTACCGCCACCACCATATCACTTCTACCATAACTTACAACCACCACTATCGCCACATATTTCTGCCAGTCTTACTGCCATTGCTACTACCAGTGCCATAGTCCATCACCGCCACCATCACAGCAGTGCAGTCATATCCTCCCATCACAGTTACATAACCCGTCACCAGCATCGTTTCTTTACTGCAGTATAACCTATAGCCCACACCGCGCCTGTTACCGTAACCTACCATTGCCACCATCACAGCTACCATGACCTATCAACACCATCACCATCACTGCTACCATGACCTATCAACACCATCACCATCACTGCTACCATGACCTATCAACACCATCACCATCACTGCCACCATGATCTATTGTCAGTACTTCCATTGCTTCCATTATCTATGACCATCACTGCTACCATACCCTCCTACAGTCACCACCATCCCTACCACCATTGCTGCCATGATTTACTACAGCGCCATCGCCACCATCACTGCTACTATGACTTACCACCACAACGATCATTGCTACCATAACCCACCACACCACTACTACCATGACCTACACTACCATTGCCATCATTTCTATCCTGACTGCCACTGCCAGCATCACCGTTACCATGAATTAACTCTATCACTGTTGCTCCAACCATGTTCCACCGTCTGTTACATGACTATTACAGTGATGTGTATACAATTTTTAAACAGTATTATTGCCACCAGACCACCTACCTCGTTATTACCGTGACCTATCACTACCACCGTCACTGTCATCATCCACCACCACCATCATCACTGCTGCAATGATCCATCATGCCACCATAATGTACCACCATCATCACTGCCATGACCTACCACCATCACCATCATCATACCTCCCTTGACTTACCACCAATACAACCTTCACTACTACCATGCCCTACCATCTTCGTTGATACACAAAACACCACATCTACCATAGCCTATCACCACGACCATCACTGCTACCATGACCACCACAACTACTTTTGGTACCTTAACCTACCGCCACCACTATAGGACCATAACCAACTACCCTCAGAGCTACCATAACCTACCACCACCACCAGCGCTACCATATCCTACCGGCACCATCACCACCGTAATCACTGCTACCATGACCTGTTCCCATCTATACTAGTGGTGTTTCCGTAACCTCCACCATCACAGCTACTGACTGCTGCCGTAGCATGATGTACCACCGCCAGCCTGTCTGCCACTATAACCGCCCTCCACCATCATTACTGCTTCCCACCATCCATACCATACTGGCCCAGCACCCGCACCATGACTGTTACCATGACCAGTGGCACTACCTTCACTGCTAGCCTACCATACCTCCATCACCGCTACCATCACCACCACCACCACTACCATCATCATCGTTATTGCCATAACTAACATAGCCAACCATAGCTTGTCACCACCACTAATATAGCAGTTGCCATATCCCCTACCATCACATTTATTCCTGTCGTATCCTGCCACCATCGCCTACTGCCATAAACTACAACCATCACCATTTCTGCTGCCATAGCCTACCACCACCAACCACACTTACTGTTACCATGACCTACCACCACCACCATCACTGCTACCATGATCTGTCATCATCACTATATCTATGCCTCACCACAACCATCACAGCTACCGCAACCTACCACCATCACAGCAACCATGACCTACCACCCCCATTACTGCTACTGTGGCTTAACACCCAACCATCACTACATCCATAATCCACCGTCATTGTTGCTACTATGACATACGATCAGCTACCATCGAGCTTAGCGGCACCGTCGCTGGTGCCACGAGCTACCAGCAGTACTACCAACATCTACCATCACCATCACTGCTACCATGTCCTGCCAGTCTCAGATATCAACACTACCATGTCTGAACTCCACCAAAACTTTTGCTGGCACCATAACCTATCACCACTATCATTGCCGCCATAGTCTACCACCACCACCACCACCATTACCAGCGCTGCTAATACCATGACCGACCTCCAGCACCCTCACCACCTTCACAACTACCATGACCTTTTACCACGATCATCACTGTTACCATTACTGCTTCCAGTGCCTACCAGTATCACTGCTATCATGACCTACCGCCTCTACCATTACTACTACCATGATGACCCACCACCACTGCTACCATAACCTAAAATTATCACTCTCATTATTTCTTACTGCTTCCATAACCTATCAACACCTCCACCATTGATACCATAACCTACCACCGCCATCACACGTACTGTAGCCAACCACTGTCACTCTCACCATGAACTACCACCACTACCATTACTTCTACCATGTAGGCCACCACCATCACTCCTATCCTGGCCAACCGCTACCATTGTGACTGCTATCGTGGCCTACCACCAGCACCAGCATCAATACTGGCACAACGTACCCAGCAGCATCAATACTGGCACAACGTACTCAGCAGCAGCATTACAACTGTTATGTTCTCTAACTACCGTCATCACTATTACCATAGTTTACCATCACCGCTACCATGATCTACTACCCCTATCCGTTACAGTGACTTACCATCCCTGCCACTTTCGCTGCTATCATAGCGCATTACCATCACTGCTACATGACCTATCGCCACCACAGTCTGCGATCACATTCTACAACCACCACCACTGCCGCTAGTCATCACCGACCAAACAGTAGTAGGAAGAATATAACTGGACACTAGGTTCAGGTACTGAGGGGGATACTGAAGGTTCTTTCACCTCATCAGTAAGAAATGCTGGCCCAAAGTCGACTAAAGCTGCACAGCGATAGCAAGAAAAAACAACAGCACACAATGATATGGAAGAGATTATCCAGCAAACCTGTCAGCTGAGTCACGCGTGCCACCACCAACACCGTCTACCATTAAATCAAGGCATTGCTCTAACCTTTCCACGGTGGCATGTTTCTCACAGGGGAGTCAATCGCTTGGCGTTAGTTACAGGAAAATAGATAGCCTTCCCCCGAGGCTTAAGGTTGATCAGCAATATTATCATTACTCTTCACGTATACACTTATAAAAGAAGACTTTTAAATGGTTAAGAATATAATTTGAATGATAAGGAATAAATTTTGACTGTAAAATGAGTAACTTTTAACTCTGAGAAAGAATAACTCTTGGCACAGTACAGAAACAATACTAAATGCCGTATAAAAGACTGGATGTTAATACTAGTGCCGTACAATAATTACCCTATAGGAATGCATCCCCGCTGACCCGTCCGCTTCCACAAGAATCCACAGCAACCTGAAATATATTGATCATATGTTAAGACAGGAGTGTTAAGAGAACTGTAACTGTCACGTGTAGCAGCTGGTGTAACCATGTTAAGTTAATGAGATGATAAAGACAGGACAAAAAAACGAATATAAAGTGCTCTGATATTAACAAACTATGTACAGTACATTATATATATATATATACACGTGTGTGTGTGTGTGTGTGTGTGTGTGTGTGTTACAGTTTATGGCAATGGGAAATACTAGCAATTAAGACGAACCGTTTGTAGGATATTTTCATTAGTAATATTGTTAAAATACAGTGCTCCTTTAATACAAGGTTTAATGCAATGGTTTGTTATTACGATCGTGGCTGTCTGATGGGGTTGCTTCTTGATGAGGGTTGATTCTCGAC
>NW_027643154.1:0-19333 GCF_032717465.1 Coenobita brevimanus | reverse complement strand
CTGCCCCCGGGAGTGCGACACTGGTGACGGCCTCCAGCTGCACCAACAGGTAGGTGATGGCCTCTGCCCGCACCTCGACTGCACGTCACTCCCCCTGCAGGGCACCGGTGACAGCCCCCAGCTTCGCCTGCAGAAGAGGGACGGCCCCCTGCCTCCCTCCCCCTGCTCTTCATCCCCAGTGCAGCCTCCAAGAGGATCTCCTTGGCCTGGAGACAGTGTGCGTGACCCCATGCTGCCCCTGGGAGTGTGTGCTATCCAACTGGCACCCGTGGAAGGCAACCACCTGACTGACTCCTGCCCGAGGCAATGCCATAGCCCTACCCTGATGGAAGCCCAGCGGGAGGGAGACTGCAGATGCTGGACTCCCCAAGGCACCCCCGCTCCCCCCGGCGTGCCCTCTCCAGCTCCAGGCAACCCTCTCCCCAGAGCAAGAGCCCTTGCTCAGCCTGTTTGGTTCCAACCCGGAGGACCAGACCACCCCGGCAGGCCCCAAGAGCAAAGGGTCCCTATCCATGCCTAACCATAGCCCCAAAGAACAACATCACCACTGAGGATTGTCCCGTGGCCCTTGAGAGAAGGGACACCTGACGGGAACCCTCCTACACCTGGCCAACACCTGGGGCTCACCCGGTCCCCCTGGTATAACCGGAGCCCCTCATCTTACCAAGTGCAATAGTGACTGCTCAGGTAAAAGTGATTACAATGCCCATAGCACCCACACATATTGCAGTGCTTGTACTCTAACAGACAACCCAACATACTCTTGTGCCCAGATATAATACAGTGTTGTGTTAGTGCCTGTATCACTGTGTAATAACTAATAAGGCACTTAGACTGGTGTGTTAAGTTACTATTTTGTACCATACAGTGTCCGTCCAGTATCCTGCATGATACTCATTAATCAGTCAGGACCCTATAGTCCATCCAGCCCAAGTGATTATAAATAGTGTATTGTGTGCAATCCACATTGTATTGTATAGAGGTAGTGATTTGGTTACTATACGCGTAAGGTTGTCGCCTAGAGTTTTTGTGTCCTTCTCTTCTCGTTGTGTATTTTAGCTCCACTCTCGAAAAGAGGACCTTGGCTCAATTGCCAGGTACTTTAGGGATGAGAAGTCGGCCCTAAAACACCTAGCATAACACTGGTGGCCAGCAGTGATTCTTGACCTGGGCAGAATACAGGGAGGAGCAAAAAGGGACAACAGCAAAATGGCAATGAAACGTCATGTACAGTTACCCAAGTTCGACCAAGAACAATACGACATAGACACATACCTATCTGTAAATAAACCACTGCTAGACATAGGATTTGAGGATGACAAACAATATATCGCAGTCACCCTACCCCTCCTGGGCAAAGCAGTGGCCAGCATTGCACCCAAAGTCGTCCCGGAGCTAACATGGGCAAACTTTACCAAAATAGTAATACAGGCTATCACACCATCATTAGGAAGAGTTGTGGCACTCTTGCAACTCGATCGTTTTACTTATGACAGAAACATATATGCTAACCCGGGAACAACACACATCAACATGCTACTATAGGTCTTCCCCAGCATGGTCAAAGAACATTTCACTATACACAACCCCACGGGAGACCTGGATCAAGACCTCAGCTCATACAGCACCTCCTAACCTCCCGCTCCATCCATCAGCAAATCAATGTGGTCATAAATTTCCTACTCGGAGACCAGTGCTCCCCAGCAAACCTTGGCCGCCTTCGGCCCACACCAACCCCATGCCAACATCCATCCTACCCAGGGCACACCCCACCAACAAGTGCCCCAACCCCAAAGAGAACCAAAACCTAATTCCAATAACCCGTGAGGAATTTACTGCTTGCAGCCTCCGGTGTCCACTCCATGACATCAGAGAGCAATCAAAAATTGCCAGATGGAGACCGACCACCCAGGGACGATGAAAAGTGTCCTTCCTTGACAACGAGGGCTCTGAGGACGACACCACACCCACAGAAAACACTGACCCCGGGAAGCAGAAGCAAAGGAAGATGAGATCCCACAGCAGCTGGATTTTAGGCCCACTCCTGCACCTCCCCACGGTGGCGGAGGCCACCTCTCAGAAATACCGCCCCCAGTCTACAACAAGATGAAACTGCACAGGATAAAAACAAGGCTACTGGTCGACACGGGGGCGGCCAGATCCTGCCTCTACAGTCACTTCTTCTCCCATAACAAATCGGCTTTTGGCTCGCTTTTCCCTACATCAGCTCATCTCGTGGATGCAGGGGATGTTCCCCTACCCATCCATGAGGAAACCTGGGCCCTATGCACCGACACCCACTAACGAGTCTCCACCCAACACAGATTTATTGTGTTCGACTCCACCTGCCGTGCATATGACGAGTACCTGGGATTGGACCTCCTGCAGAAGCTACGGGCGAACATTAACTGCCACAAGCAGCAGCTCCAATTCCAGAATCCCTTGGGTCCTCCTCCCCCTTCCCCCCATCCATGTGCACGTGCAGACCCCACCCACCTCCCTCACCCTTCCCTTTCCCCCACTCCCCTTCAGCCCCTCCCCCCGCCCCCACACCCCAGCTTCCCAGCAACCATTGCATCCGCCCTAACAATCCCTCCCCACCATGAGGCCTGGCTCCACCTAAGCAGGCCTACTGGCGCCTCCATCCTGTTTTCCCCCCGATCTACCACCCGGGACTCTCTCGGCCTGTCTTCTGTCCCCCATCTTCCTCCCCCTCCACGTCACCACAGTTAGAATAGCCGACATCTCCACCATCCCTTCCATGCTAGCCAGGGGATTAGTGATAGGAGAGATGGAAGAAGCCAAGCCTTGCACCGCCCTCCCCACTTCCCCCCTCACCACCCTACCACCCTTGCCTGATCATCTCTCCCCCCATCAGGCGGACAGCCTCCTCTGCTTTCTGGACTTCCAAGACCTCTTCGTGTCAGACCCTACAGACA
This sequence comes from Coenobita brevimanus, assembly GCF_032717465.1. NCBI lineage: Eukaryota > Metazoa > Arthropoda > Malacostraca > Decapoda > Coenobitidae > Coenobita > Coenobita brevimanus. The sequence continues at coordinate 16,394 of NW_027643154.1, read as the reverse complement.
TCAGCCACACCACTTACCTGATGCACAAAATACATATGACTGGACCACCCATACGCCAGCCATCCCAGCGAAAAAAAAACAAAATAATGGGCTGAGGATGACCGGTAGGTCCAGGACATGCTCAATGCCGGTGTTGTGTCACCCTCCACCAGACTGTGGTTCTCCCCCATCATCTTCATCAAAAAGAAAGATGGCACCATGCATTTTTGTGTGGACTACCGCCGATTGAATGATGTGACCACCAAGGACACCACACCCCTCCCCAGAATAGACAACTCCTTCGACTCCCTACATGGAGCCTCGTAGTTCTCGACCCTGGACCTCCAGTCGGGATATTGGCAGGTCCCCGTGCACCCCGAGAACAGGCCAAAGACAGCGTTTTCCACTAGCAATGGGAAACACCATGAGTTCTACCCTTTGGACTCTGCAACGCCCCTGCCACCTTTTCTAGACTGATGGAGTCTGTCTTGGGTGGCCTCACCTGGGAAATCTGTCTGCCCTACATGGATGACATCATTATCTTCAGCAAAACTTGGGCCAATACCTCCAATGCCTCAGGAAAGTCTTTCTGCCTATCCAGCAGGCAGGCCTCAAACTCCAGACCCTCCAAATGCATTCTCACAGCCCGAACTGTCGCCTTCCTCAGGCAAGTCATCTTGAAGGATGGCATCTCGCCCGACCCTGACAAACATGCGGGCCATCGCAGACCTCATGCTGCCACGAGATGTTCACAAAGTCTGCACCTTCCTGAGCCTCGCCTCCTATTATCGGCGCTTTGTAAAACAGTTTGCTGACATCGCCAAAACCCTCCACAACTTAACCACGAAGGGTGAGCCTTTCACTTGGACAAACGAGTACTGAGCTGCTTTCCAGGTACTGAAGAACAAGCTAATCACTGACCCAATCATCGCCTACCCCGACTATAAACTGCCCTTCCTCCTATACACGGATGTATCCCTCATGGCAATCGGTGCTGTCCTCGCCCAGGTACAGCAGGGGCAAGAATACATCATTGCTTGTGCCAGCTGCACCCTCAACCAAGCTGAAAGGAATTATGCCACTATGAAAGAGAATGCCTAGGCATCATCTGGGCCCTCGGACACTTCTGGGCCTATTTGTCGGCTACTAATGTCACCATTATCACCGACCACCAATCACTTCAGTGGCTTCGGCAATCTGACACACATAACACCCAGCTCATTAGATGGAGGAAACACTAGAAGAATTTAACTCTGAGATTTCTTACCACCCCAGCAAGCTACACACTAATGGCGAAGCCTTATCCCGACTATCAATCAGTTCCATCTGCAGCGAATCTGAACTCCTACAGCAGTGGCACAAAGGAGAACATCCACAATGGTTACCACCCCACCTGTTCTCAAAGCTCCACTGGCAGGGCAACCATTTACTCACCCCATCCGGACACATTGTGCTCGACCCCAACACCGTCTTAGACACCATGACGCACCTCCACTCCGACAATGAGATTACCCAGGCATCAAGAAACTGCTACAGGTGCTTAAGGACACATACTGGACCCCTAACCCCTCCAACCTAGCCAGGCAAGTCACCCAGACCTGCAAAGCTTGTGCACTAGGCAAAGATGCCACCCGCACACCAGACCTGTCAGGGAACATCTCTGCTCATAAACCCTGGCAGCTTCTATCCATCGACGTAGTGGGTCCCCTACCACCCAAATCCGGCTATAAGTATATCATAACTTTTGTAGATACTTACTCCAATGGCCTGTCCAGACAAGGAACACCACGCCATAGCCGTGGCTGATGCACTGGTTCGCCACGTCTGCCCCTACTTAGGGATTCCACAGGGCCTACACTCCGGCAATGCCCCCAAGTTCACCAGTGCCGTATGGCAGGAACTCCCAACCATCTTTGGCTATCGCCTGTCTCACTTCTTCCCATACTGGCCCCAAGGCAACGGCATCTGCGACACGAGCCACCGCACCCTCATGAACCAGGTGTGAGCCCGAATAGGGAGACAAGAATGAGGTCTGGACAGCCCACATCGAAACTTGTACAGTAGGGGGATCAACTCCTGCCCCTGAGACGACGGTATATCACCCCACAAAAGAATCTTTGAGGAGGCCCCTCCTCCTGCCACTGCGACAGCACCTACAGCCCCCCACGTCCGACCCTCTTCACCACCTCAAGAGGTGGTTGCACCACCTGCTAAAAAGCCTAGATCTGCAACCAGACACAGCTCCCGCCAGTCCTTACAAACCAGGCTACTCAATAGTAGTAGCAAAGCTACCCACACCCAGCAAGATCTCCCCACGCATCATGGGCCCATACACAATCACCTGCATCCCAAACCCCTACCAAGTCATAATAGATTATCACAACACACCGTACACGTTCTGCAACCGACAGGTGCACCCATTCTCATCCATCACCCCATGCCATGACCCCGCTCCTCCCATCCCCAGCACTGTCTCACCACCACCTGCCACCCCAAATCCCTCATCTGATTCATACAACTGATACATTACACCCTCCTCCTCCCTGCCATCATCCCCTACTCCATCCCTGCTGGCCCACTCTCCCACTGCACCTCACCACCACTGCAAATCCACCTACCCAACCCAGGAAACCCAAATCCATCAACCTCCATAGCACACACACCGCCCTCACCAACGCCTGCCGCGGTCCCAACACCCACACCCTCCTCTCCTCGCTTACAATCCCAACCCATCCTACACCTCAGACACCACCCACCACCCATACCCACATCAAACCCCCACGGAACGTCCAGAAACCACACTCGCCCCAAACACCGCATGGCAACACTTCCCCCTCCCCACCGACACCCTCGAACACCTCACCCGACCCCTGCACCATGAGGCCACACTCCCACTTCACCCCCACGCCCACACTAAAAACTACCATCACCTGTTCTGGACGCCTTTCACGCCCACCAGCCAAATAATCCCCCACGCCAGCCCACACGCCCCCACCTCGCCCCCACCCACAGACCAAACAACCCCGGCCCATCACACACCCAACACCGCCCCTATAACACTCAGAATATATCAAGTCCAGTGGAAACTCCATCCACCCCTATCCCCAGGGAAAACCGCCACACCTACCCTCATTGACCCCATAAAATCTCCACCACCTCACCAATCGCCAGCATTCAGCTAAGTTCCACCAGACAGCAACCACCACCAGTCATGAAAGTATGGTGAGCCACCTGGATCCCCACCTACGGGAGGAAACAATGCGTCTGTGGACCCCACCATCTCCTTTGACTCCTCCACACGACCTATCAAACCTCCACCCTCTACATCACCTATGCCCCTCACCAGGACCTGAACCAACTCACCTCAACCTGGACCACCCTCCTCCAGCACCTGATCTCCGCCCACAGCACCGCCACATACTACCTCCAGCCACAGGGACCTGACTTTTCCCCCGAAGACGGTGCTGAAATACCTGCCATGGCGAACCACCACCAAGACGTCAAGATCCCCACCCCAAGAGGAAACCACGGAGGGGTTGGTAAGAAGTGCGGGTCGTCTTGGCTAGAGGGACATCTGTCCCCTATGGTCCTGCACCCGTATTGCCCGCAACAGACCCAACGGGAAGATTTCAGTCCGGGAGCACTACCTCTCAACTGGACTAGTCCTCGACAGGTTCGGGGTGGGACTAAAGCTCTGGTCCCAAGCAGCACCCCTGTGACGGCCTCCAGCCACACACACAAGGGAGACAGCCTCCGCCACTCACCAAAAAGAGAGGCGGTCACAGCTGCTCACGAACGGAGATGGCCTCAGCCGCTTGCTAAAAGGAGACAGCCTCAGCTGCTCCCAAACAAAGACGGCCTCCAGTCGCTCGGGTGCTGCTCCTTCCCTCTCCCCTCCTACAGGAACCAATGAAGGCCTCCAGCCAAGTCTGGGGAGAGAAGGGTACGTTCCCTCTCCTCCTGTAGCTGCCCACGGGAGTACAACACTGGTGACGGCCTCCAGCCGCACCAGCAGGGAGGTGACGGCCTCCACCTGCACCTCGACTGCATGTCACTACCCCCGCAGGGCACCGGTGACGGCCTCCAGCTGCACCTCGACTGCATGTCACTACCCCCGCAGGGCACCGGTGACGGCCTCCAGCTGCACCTGCAGAAGAGGGATGGCCCCCAGCTGCCCTCCCCCTGCTCGTTTTCCCCGTCTCAGCCTCCAGGAGGATCTCCTCAGCCTGGAGACAGTGTGGCGTGACCCCATGCTACCCCTGGGAGTGTATGCTATCCAGCCGGTGCCTGTTGGAGGCAACCACCTGACAGACTCCTGCCCAGGGCAGCGTTGCAGCCCTACCCTCAGGGCGGCCCGGCGGGAGGGAGACTGCAGACGCTGGACTCCCTGAGGTGCCCCCACTTCCCTGGGGTGCACCCTCTCCAGCTCCAGACAACCCTCTCCCCAGAGTAGGCACAAGCAAAATCACTTGCTCAGCCTGTTTGGCTCCAGCCCGGAGGACCAGACCACCCCGGCAGGCCCCATGAGCAAAGGGCCCCTCTCCATGCCCGACCACAGCCCCAACCGATGACATCGCCACTAAGGGTCATCCTGTAGCCCTTCAGAAAAGAGACACCTGAAGGGAACCCTCCTACACCTGGCCAACACCTGGGGCTCACCCTGTACCCCTTGTATAACTGAAGCCCCTCGCCTTACCAAGTGCAATAGTGACTGCTCAGGTAAGAGTAATTACCGTGCATATAGGACTCACACACAGTGTAGTACTTGTACCTGAACAGACAACCCAACTTACTCTTGTGCTCAGATGTAAGACAGTGTTGTGTTTGTGCCTGTATCACTGTGTAATAACTAAAAAAGCACTCTAGTGTGTTAAGTTACTATTTTGTACCATACAGTGTCCGTCCAGTATCCTGCATGATACTTATTAACAAGTCAGGACCCTATAGTCTATCCAGTCCAAGATCATAAAAAGTGTATTGTGTGTGTAATGCTAGGTGTTTTAGGGTTGGCTTTCCGTCCCTTTAACACCTTGTGTGTAGCTGGGTTCTCTTTCTAGACCGAAGCTTAGACAAATAAGGGAAAGGCAGGACACAAAAACTCAAGGTAACAACCTTACATGTGTATTGGTAAATTCTACAGTGGAACGGGCAGGTGTCACAAATACAGTTATGCTGGACAATTATAATTCTAAGGCTTAGATATCGGGTGTTAGTATCGCACAGGATACTACTTAGGACACGATCAGGTAAGGTGAATAGCACTTAGGCAGAGAAGCTAAACACTATTATTTGGGAAAGTCTAGGTTCTGTATACTTGTGAAGTTTGTGGCACCATTTTCACTGCTGGCAGGCTAACTGGTTTGTCGGTTGGGTCATTAATTATTACTCTTGCACTGGGGCCTCCGTATGATCTTAATGTGAGGCGGTGTCACTATATGGTAGCATGTTCACTGAGATAGACCCTTATTTCACTGCCTTGCCGTGTTCACTGTTACCTTACTTATTCCACCTTTCTTTTATATTATTACTGATGTTTCACGCACTGACTTTCCATATTCTGACACTCACTGTTCTACCCTTTACTTCACTATTTCACGGACATTGTGCTTTCACTGTCACTCGCTGTTGGGACTGGGTGTACTGGCGGTCAGGTACAAGGGCGGCGGACACAAATCAGCCTCACTACTGACGGGGCTGAGTTCCGCCAGGGGCCTCCGTATTCAGGGGCCACGGGATCAAGCATAGGGGCATCCTCTCTCATCCGGGGCTGCTAGTAGCGAAGGGTCCCAGGCTTTCAGGGCTTGGGGCAGGAGTCTGGCCCTCAGGGCTGGGGCTGAAAAGCTGCCTGAACCTCTCGCTCAGGCGCCTGATGGAGGACGAAGATCTCTGGCGTCGGGGTGAAGGGATGTCCCGCCTGGAGGTCCTGGGGGCAGTCTGAAGGTCCTGGGGGCCGCAGTCTCCAGCGGTTGGAGATGCCGTCAGGAGTAGGCTGTATGTCCGGCCTCTGTCGGGGTCCATCAGGTGGGTCCTCTCAGGAACCGGCTGTGGTGAGAAGAGCCCGGTGGTAGTTACAGGGCCTCTCCAATACTCCTCCAGGTCGGGGTCTCCCTCCAGGTTGTAGTTTCATGGACAGGAGTCAGCACCTGACGGAGGAGCGGCTACCAGCTGTCTCCTGCCGTAGGGCCCAGCTACTGGCCGTGGCCTTCTAGGGGTGCAGCTACTGGCTGTCACTAAGGCCGGCTACTGGCTGTGGCCTGGGGAAGGGAGCAGCTACAGGCCGATTCAAGAGCACTTTCGGAGCGGCTACCGGCCATCTCCTGACAAAGGCAGGAGCGGCTACCGGCTGTCTCCTCGTTACCTCCGGAGCAGCTGGAGGCTGTCTCTAGTAGGAGGGTCAAAGGACTACTGGCCGTCTCTTGAGGGGCACCTTCAGAGCGGCTGCTGGCTGTCTCCTGACGAAGGCAGGAGTGGCTACAGGCCGTCTCCTCATTACCTCTGGAGTGGTTGCAGGCCATCTCCTGTAGGAGCGTCGAGCAGCTACCGGCCGTCTCATTCAGGGCACCTTCAGAGTGGCTACTGGTCGTCTCCTGACGAAGGCGGGAGCGGCTACCGGCTGTCTCCTTGCTACCTCCAGAGCGGCTGCAGGCTGTCTCCTGTAGGAGGGTTGAGTGGCTACTGGCCATCTCAGGGGTGCTGACTGGAGCTAGAGTAATAGCTCCACCCCATGGTTGTCGGTGGTTGGCTCGCCCGGAAAGTAGTCTCGCTTTCCTGCTATGGTGGCGGCGGGCGAGCTCCAGGTCACAGGGGAGCGCGGCCCGGGCAGACTTATGTCCCTGTCACCCGGAGTCCAGTCACGCTGTATTTGCTCCTCCGTAGGCTCCTTCTGGGGGTGTTGGGTTGCCCTCTGTGATACTGCACTGCATTTTAGTGTGCAATCTACATTGTATTGTATAGAGGTTGTGATTTGGTTAATATATGTGTAAGGTTGTTGCCTAGAGTTTTTGTGTCCTTCTCTTCTCGGTGTCTATTCTAGCTCCGGTCTTCAGAAGAGGACCTCGGCTCAATTGCCAGGTGCTTTAGGGACGAGAAGTCGGCCCTAAAACACCTAGCATAACAGTTATATTGCGTTCATACCACGTGTGTGTATTGTATTGTGATATACCGTGTCATATGTTATGACATGGTATATCACAATTTGTCGTGTTATAATATATATCTATAGTGTCTTGTGTCATACTGTGTTCAGGCCACCTGTGTGTATGGTATTGTGATACATAGTGTAAGCATGTTTTATATTGTACTGTGTCATATAATGTATTTTCTATAGACTGCCCATGTACTTGTGTGTGAACAGTTGCACTCTAAGGTAATATACGTGTAGGTCTGGTTAGCCTGTGTTGGAGCCCTATCCCTTGCCTGTATACTCTAGCCCGGTCCAGAATAAAGAACCTGAAATGCGTGGCATACAAAATATTGTCCCCGAAAACGAGGTGAGAGAGGAACAATATAGTTCCCCTGGAAACACACCGACACCCCCATCTGGACCCCATGGAGTAGCCGCAACCACACTAGGGATGCCATGCGACAATGGCATAAGGCAGCCCAGGCCGTGCGCCCTTATAACACCCAACCGTCACACCGTCACCCTAACAGGAGGAGGACACTACCTTCGGGGAGTGGGATTGCCGGACCAACCTGGGGTGGAGCTGATATCTGTTCCCAACAGCGCCTCTGGAGACGGCCTACTGCCGCTCCCGCCTTGTCAGTCAGCCAAGTATCGCACTGAAGGTGTTTCTCTTGAGACGGCCTAACTGCCACTCTTCTCTTCTGCCCAAGGAGACAGACTACTGCCGCCTTCCTCCCTCCTGCCGAAGCTGAGACGGCCTACTGCCAGCTCTGAAGGTGCTGCCCCTGAGACGGCCAATTGCCACTCCTCCCTCCTGCCGAAGGAGACGGCCTACTGCAGCTCTGAAGGCGCTGCTCCCTGAGACGGCCCACTGCCACTGCCACCCTCCCGGCAGAAGGAGAGCGGCCTACTGCTGCTCCCTGTGTGACTCTTCCGGCAGATGGCCAATTCGCTGCTCCGAAGGGACTGCCCCTGAGATGGCTCTATTGCCCGGCCCCCCCCCTCCCGCAGAAGAAGACGCCCTACTGCCACTCAGGAGGTGACCAGAGGTGTGCTGGACTCCCTCACTCAGGCCACGGCCAATTGCCAGGCCCCACGGCCACAAGTAGGTACTGTCAGTATCATCGCCTCCCTGCGTGCAGGCAGGCGCCTCAGATCCCCAGCACCAGAGAGACTCCGTGAGGGCCTAATCGGCTTCCCCTGGCCCCCTCCGTAGGTCTTCTATGCGCTGGCCCTGGAGAAGACCCACCTGGACGGACCCTAGTTCAGGTCGGTGCCAGCAGGTCCTTCCCTGACGGCGCCCCCTCTCCGACTCTGGGAACTGCAGTCCCTCAGTCACTCCAGGCCCTCCCCAGGACACCCGGGAGAGACCTCTCTCACGCCCAAGAGGCGGCGTAAGACCTCCACCTCCAGCTGAAACCTGAGCCAGAGATTCCCAACCTGTTATGGCCCCAGTCCTGAGAGCCACACCCCTGAACCTGGCCCAGAGACTGCGGGCTCCTGTGCCACCTGCAGCCCTGGACGCGAGAGGACGCCCCTGCGAGCCGTCCCGTGCCCTCTCAGCACGTCCCCTCCCCTGGTGGTGCCCCCCTAGTCCTGGGCAGAATAGTCGCCGGCGTGTACCCCCACTGTCCCACTACGTGAGAGTAAATTATGTTAAGTGTGAAAGTGTTGCCCCCAGAACTAGTGAACTGACTTATGTTAAGTGTGACGTTGCCCTAGAAACAGGTTACAGTGGTACAGTGACTTAATGAATGTCAAATATCTGGGGGCCAGTGAAATCAGCGGGTGTGATGAGTAAGAACGAGTACAGTGAGTAAGTTCTGAGGAATCCGACTCACCAAGTGACGCCCTTGTAGAAAACCAGTAAGACTCTTCCCCGCGGAATCCTCTGTAGTGAAAACATACCCATGTCCTTTGTTACCAGAAAATAACATAAAGTGAGAATAATGCCATCCTCCCGTTTGTATTACCATAAAACACAGTGAATACCCAGTGTCCCTCCTGACTCCCTCGGGGCTCTAAAAGCAATCTCCTCCCTGCAGCTAGCATAACGTAAACAAGAGATAGAACCCAAATGTCAAAACCCCTTTGCTATCAGATGATACCGAGTTTGAATTAATAATATTTTTACCCTTTCCCAATATTACTATAACTCTGTTCTGACCCGTCACGAGTCCTTCCCCTCCTCCATTGAGTCTTTCTCACTGCTGGCTTCCACGCGCAAGGCCCATGTTCCCTGTAATAACTAGAATTACTGTATTGGCATTCAGTATTAGTTAAGCCGGTATCCTGCGAGATACTAATATCCTAGTTAAGGTTTTATTTCTAAAATGTCATATATTGTGTTGTAATATCTGCTGCTTTGTCCTGTGTCTGACTGTGGTAATATACGTGTAAAGGTTATTGCCTTGAAGTTTTTGTGTCCTGCCCTCTCTTTCATTGGCATCTAAGCTTCTGGTCTCGAAAGCAGGACCCCGCTATTGTGCACGTTAGGTGCTTTCTTTAGGACCGAGGAGTCGGGCCTTTTTCACCTAGCATTACAGCTGGGTGGCCAGCGGTGGTTCTTGACCCGGGCGTAGAAGAGAGGTAGTGAGGAAACATTTGCAACATGGCAACTAAACTGCAGGTACAGTTACATTCCAAGTTTGACCTCGACCAGTAATGTGATATACAATAACGTGCATCTGACAATAATTAAACCCAACTGGATATTGGCTTTGAAAATGACCAGCAGAAAATTGCAGCTCACATTATCATATTGGGCAAAAGCGGCGACGAACATAGCACCGAAAATCGTCCCGGAGCTCACTTGGCAGAACTTTACAAAGTTCGCCGTTCGCTCATCACCCCATCTGTAATAGGGAGAGTGGTGGCTCTATCCCAGTTGGATAGTTGTTCATTTGACGGGGATTTAGACAATACCCTGGATACAGTTGCAAGTGCATCAGTTACTGCTGCCTCACCCGGAGGCAGATGAAGAAACCCGGGATTGAAAAGCACATTTTTAACACTTCACTCAGAGTAAGCTTCCGTGTGTCAGTAGAGCCAACACTTTACTATCCACGACCTAACTGGAGACATGGATAGGGATATCCAGCTCATACAGCGCCTCCTGACTGCCTGCCCTATTCCCCAGCAAATTAATGTGATGAAGAAATTTCCCACTCAACCCCGGCTCCTTCAACCATGCCATACGATCGCCCATGCCTCACACAAGCCTCTACCCCAGCACCTTCCAATTCATCTAGGGCACACTCCTCCCACAAGTGCTCACTTCCGCGTGGAAAATCCGAATCTGATTTTTGGTGAATCCGTGCAATTCACAGCCCGCAGCTCCCACTGGCCCCTACATTACACGAGTACTGTGCGGACCAGCTCAAAGCTGCTCACCGCAGAACCACAGCCCTCCCGGGTTCACGTAAGGTGTCCTCTTTGGAAGGTGGTGAGGCCCCAGAAGATGAGCTGGCACCCATGGACGAGCTCCCATGCGTGGAGAACAGGAGCAATAACAGGAGAATGAAAGCCCCAGACAGCTGTTGATTTTTAGGCCCGTCTCCGCACCAAATTCCACGGTGGCGGGGGCCATTACCCCTAAGTATCGCCCCCAAGTGTACCGCTACAAGATGGAAATTAAAACGGCGTGAAGGCCAGACTGCTAGTCGGATATGGGAGCAGCCAGGTCCCTGCCTATACAGCCACTGTTTATTTCTCCCGCCACAGATCGATTTTTGGCCCTATCCATGGGGAGACTGGCCCTACGGGTTCGACACCCACCAGCCTGTGTCCACCCAGCATCAATTCATTATTTTTTACTCCTCCTGTTGAGCAGTTTGATGACTTGGTGGTCAGGGACTGGCTTGCTTCTCAAAAACTCGGAGCTACCTATTGATTCTCCTGCCGCCACCGACAGCTCCAGTTCCGTCCCCAACCCCACTCCCACCCAGGCCGTTTGCACTTGTACGCCACGGCCCCCGCCCGGAAGATTCCCCCCCTCCCCCCCTCCCGTGCTTCCTCCCCCTTCCCTCCCTCCGCTCCCCTCTCCTCCTTTCCCAGTGCTTTCCCCCTGCCACCCCCTGCTCCTTCCTTCCTTTTCTGCTACTGTCTCCGCTCGCTGTTACCATTCCCTCCCACCCACGAGGCTAGGGTGCCCCTTCAACCGGCCCTCCGGTCCCTCTGTTCTGTTCTCCTCCTCCCATCAGGAGCCCTTTTCTGCCTGCCTTTCATCTCCCCACTTCTTTCTCCCTACACACCACACCCTCGTCCGTAGAGCCATAACCTCGCCCCTTCCCCCTTTACTCCCTCCCCAAAGGGCTCGTTATCGGAGAGATGGAGGAAGCCGAGCCCTGTGCCCCCATCCTCCTCTCACTTCCCTGCCCCCCTCACCTCTATTCCCGACCATCTCTCCGCGCCAGCAGTCAGACATCTTATGTCACCTCCACTCCTGGATTTCCAGTGACCTGTTTGCGACAGGACCAGGCAGATATAGGCACAATACCACATACCAGTCTCATAAAATCCATACAACAGGCCCATTTCAAATAGACAACCTTCCTGGATGCAAGAACCCCTGACAAAGTGGAAGAAGAGGGACCAAGCAAAAGTACGTGGAAAATGATCGAGGCCGGCGTCATTTCCTCCACCAGCCCTTTTGTCCTCCCCCGTCATTCTAGTAAAGAAGAAGTATGGCAATGATGCGCATTTTGCATTGATTACCGCCGCCTGAACGATGTTACCATCAAAGATGCCAAGCCCCTCCCACGTGAATCGACGATTCCCTAGATTCCCTTTATGAGGGCATCGCGGTTCTCCACCCTCGACCTTCCAGTCTGGGTACTGGCAGGTCCCCGTACACCCAGAACACCAAGGCAAAAACTGCTCTTTTCCACGAGCAACGGCCGACATTTCCGAATTCAATGTCCTGCCGTTTGGCTCTCAGCACGCCCCCTGCCACCTTCTCCCAGCTGATGGAATCTGTCCTGGAGCTGCCTCACGCAGAGATATGTTCGGCCTGTTTGGATCGACGTCATCATTTTTAGCCAAGTTACCTGGCTTCGACCATTTGCAGCGCTTCATCCGCCGGGTCTTTACTAGGATCCGCCAGGCAGGCCTCAAACTTCACTCCTTCTAAGCAAGTGTCCTGGCCGCCAGGGATTGTCTCGTTCGCTCTAGGACATGTTATCTCCCAGGTGGCAGGAATCTCCTCGACCCTGACAAGCCTCGCGTTATAGCGGACATACCCAACACTGCTCACAGGACATCCACAGCGCTGCCTGCGCCTTCCTAGGACTCTCACTGTATTCTAATATCTGCTCGTTTCGTGAAGTGGTTCACACAAATTGCAAAGCCTCTTTCACGATCTGACCAGGAAGGGGGAACAGTTCATCTGGACTGAAGAAAGGCAAGATGCTTTCCAACAGCTAGAAAGACAAACTCATCTCTGCTCCCTGCTGTGGCACTTTCTTCCGATTATGCTCCTCCCTTTTCGGCTTCTACATTGATGTTTCTCTCACCGCGATAGGCAACGTGCAGCTTGCCTTAATGTAAAAGCTGGTCATGAGCGCATCATTGCTGATGCGCAAGCCGCAATCCTTCTGAATCCAGTCGAGAAGCAATTATGCCGCAATTGTGTTTCTAGAATGCCTCGGCATAAAATTTGGGCCCTCCAACACTTCTTTAGGCTTACCTTTCTGGCAGACCCAGGTCACAATCATCACTGACCACCAGTCCCTCCAGTGGTTACACCCGTCTGACTCACATAAGCCCAACTCGTCAGGTGGCGCTAAACCCTGGAGGAATTTCAGTGCATGAAATTTCCTACAGGCCTGAGCAGAAGCTACCACACCAATGCAGATGCCTTCTCCTGCCTCCCCCCATTCATCGCGGTACAGTCAGATCTGACCTCCTACACCTATGGCAATTCACAAGGAACGGCCCTCCCAGATTCCCAGGGGCCACGTTCGTTCACCATCAACTATGCTGGACAGGGCAACCACTCCTCTAACCCCTGTCCGGGTTATCCTCTCTGGACCCGTGATGCAGCACATGTGATGCCCTGTGCCACCTCCATGCCCATAACGGCATCCACCTGGGTACCAAGAAACTAGCACAAGTGTTTAATGACACGGCTTACTGGGCGCCAACCCCCTCCTACTCTCGCCAAAGAAATCATTCAAACTTTAATGCTGCGCCTGTGTGCTGGGAAAGGATGTCACCCCAGATCACCTGGACCCTCGGGCCACATCACCGCCCATAAACCCTCGTGCAACTCCTGGTGATAGATGTAGTAGGCCCCTCCCTTCCAAATCTGGGTACAACATATGTGATCACCAGTGGACACGTATTCAGGAAATTTGTAGTAGCCTGTCTGGCGCAAAGAGCATCATGCCGTCGCCGTCGCTGATGCCTCTTCTCTGACACGTATTCCCTTATTTCGCATCCTCTAAGCCATTCATTTTGATAATGCCCCAGAATTTGTAAAAATCTGGGAGAACTCTCCAAAATCTTTGGATGATAAAATCTCCCACTCCTCTCCTTATTGGCCACAGGGGAATGCCTTCCAGTGTGTGGAACGTAGTCATCGACTTCTTATGAACCAACTACGACATGCATTGTAGGCTATGAAAGAGACTCACTGGCCATTGACCCATGTGAAAATCCAGTGAATTCCTGTGTCCCCGTGAGACGGGGTTTCCCCACATGAGCGAATCTTTGGTGAATCCCCTCTCCTGCTACCTATGTGCCAACACCTGCAACCACCTGCCTCCCGCTTCCCACTACAGACCCAGTTGTACCTTCCTCTGGCTGCAACGACTGCACCACTTTACAAAAACTTTAGACCTTGGCTCCAGACACCGTCCAACTCTTTCAGTCTGGAAGCACACTGTCACATCATCGCCGGAACTTCCCACCTAATTCCCCTGCACAATCTCACTCCCCTGCTTCATGGGGCCCCACATCAATCATCCATGTCCCCAACCCTTACCAGGTTGGTCGTAGATTACCACGGCACCCCGCGCACCCTCTGAGAACCGCCACGTGCTGCCCTTTCTTCCGCATGCCCACCTCTGCCACCCTGACCCCACACCCCCAACCTCCCCTGCCTCTCCGCACCTACCCTTTCACTTCCACATATGAGTGCTACGTTTCCTCCTCGCCCTCCTCTTCCATTCCCCTACCACCTCAGCCTCCCCTGCCACCACCACCTCCCGTATCTCACCTGACATCTCACCCGCCACACCAACCCTCCCCCGCTCACCCTTCACCCATTCCCTCCGTTGCCCCACCCTCTCTCGCCCAAGACCACGTGGTCCCGCCCATGCCGCCACCCCCTCTAACACAACCCACTACCACTGCCCTCTCTCCCACCACCCTTGCATATGCCCACCTCGACGGCCTCCACCCCCCCACCACGCCCCAACACGCATGCAGCAGCCCGTCCCTAACCAATCCCGCATGCCCACTTCCCACCTCCACCCCCACCCTTAGAAACCACCACCACCCGCTTTCCGGCCGACTCTCTACGCCCACCCGCCCGATACACCCATACCCCTACTGACCCTCCTGCCTCCCGCAACTTCACACTATCATGATACATCAAAGGCCAAATCCCTTCCGCCTACACTCTCCAGAGACTCGACGCCGCATAACCACGGCACAAAAACCCGGCCCCGACCTCTTCATGTCCAGCATAGTCTCTACCAGCACCACGACAACAACACTGACCAGGATGAAGGTGATACGAGCCATGTGGGCGCCTTACCTGATCGGGCAAGAATCATTGGCATTCCGAGGACCACATCACCTAAGCTGCCTCCTCCGCTCCACCCTCACCGGGCCTCCACGTTCTTCCTCACCTGTGACGTAGAGCAGGAAGAAAACTCCTTTACCACAGCCTGGCAGGCCCCACAGCAGCAGTCTGCAGCCTGCGCACAGCCACCCACGACACTCACGTGTACTCACCCTCCATGCCACGGGGACGTGACTTTTTCCAAGGGGAGAGTTGTGAAATGTATGGCATACAAAATAGCACATGCCCCCAAAACAAGGTGAGAGAAACAGCATAGTGCCCCCGGAAACGCACCGACACCCCAACCCGGACCCCACGGAGTAGCCGCAACCACACTAGGGGATGCCATGCAACAATGGCATAAGGCAGCCCGGCCGTGTGCTCTTATAACACCCAACCGTCGCACCGCCGCCACTCCTAGTAGTGAGGAGGACACTACCTTCGGGGAGTGGGATTGCCGGACCAGCCCGGGGTGGGGCTGATATTCTCAGTTCCCGACAGAGTTCCCTTCTGGAGACGGCTCCACTGCCGCTCCCGCCTTCGTCAATAGTTGGCACAAGCATTGCACTCCTCGGAAGGTGCTTCGCCTGAGACGGCTTTCTCTCCTACATCCCACTCCTTCTCTTCTGCCCAAGAGGAGATGATGTACTGCCGCTCCTCCTCCTGCCGAATGGAGACAGCCTACTGCTGCTCTGAAGGTGCTGCTCCCCTCGAGATGGCCTACTGCCGCTCCTCCCTCCTGCCAAAGGAGACGGCCTACTGTCACCTGAAGGCACTGCCTCGGAGACAGCCGATTGCCGCCTCCACCATCCTGCTGAAGGAGACGGCCTAAGCTGCCGCCCTGAAGGTGCTGCCCCTGAGATGGCCGATTGCCACTCCTCCCTCCTGCCGAAGGAGCACGGCCCCCATGCCGCCTGAAGGTGCTGGACCCTGAGACGGCTCATTGCCGCTCCTCCTCCTGCCACAAGGAGACGGTCTACTGGTCCGCTTGAAGGTGCTGCCTCTGAGATGGCAGAATGCCGCTCCTCCCTCCTGCCTAAGGAAATGGCCTACTGCAACCCTGCAGGTGCTGCCCCTGGAGACGGCTCTATTGCCGCTCCTCCCTCCTGCCAAAGGAGATGGTCTACTGCCGCTCTGAAGGCGCTGCCTCTGAGACAGCCTACTGCCACTCCCCTCCCACAGAAGGAGCACGGCCTACTGCTGCTCCCACCTTCGCCACAGTGATTCTGGGCCAATTGCTGCTCCAAAGGCACTGCCCCTGAGGACGGTCTACTGCCAGCCTCTCCTCCCGCAGAAGAAGACAGTGGCCTCAATGCTGCCTCAGGAGGTGACCAGAGATGCACTGACTCCTCCCACTCAGGCCACGGCCAATCTGCCAGGCCCAGGTGCCTGCTGAGCAGCTGCGCCCTGCCAGCCACACAGCCGTCTGCTGGGCCCCACGGCCACAAGCAGTGTACTGTCAGTGTCGTCGCCCTGCATGAGGCAGGCGCCCAGATCCCC
>NW_027643153.1:0-4995 GCF_032717465.1 Coenobita brevimanus | reverse complement strand
AGGTGTCCTGTCACTGCAGCACAGCTCCTGACACCCGCAGGCGCTGACAGACTTCCCCAGTGCAAACGGCCGCAGTCCACCCCTGATGGCCTCCTCCTCCAGGCAAGACTGCAGCCCCCATGCAACAGTGAGCCGCTCCTGACACCACCAGCAGCTGCCGGACTCCCTCAGTACAGGTGGCCGCAGTCAACCCCTGACGACCGCCTCCTTCAAATGAGATCACAGCCTCGGGGAGGCGACGAATGCCCCACAGCCGACCCTCGGCTCGGACCAGCCCAGATCTGCCCCCAGGACTCCCACCACTACGAAGGACAAGCGCCATGCTGAACGCCTCTTAGCCCTGGTTGGCCTTAACCCAGAGGGCCACCATACCCCCCGGGGCCCCCACCAAGAAAGGGCTGCCTATCACTCCACCCTTCAGCTTGACCCGGACCCCAGACTATGCTACCAGGGACTAGCACCAGGAGCACACCATAGATGGCCCTCCTCCCATACCTGGCTGCCACTTACGGCTGCCTGTGTAGTGGCCATAGGTGAGCCCCCTGCGCCCACTGACGACCAGCTATACCGTGAGTTGTAGTGGTACAGACTTTGTGTTTATACCCCTTCCCCATACCTAAAGTACCGTGCCCCTGTGTGTGCCCTGCACTTGTACCAACCTCCCCTTGTGCTAGTGTATGCCCTTCTGAGGAGTTCTCCTGTTGCCCCAAGTGACATCTCCTCCTTTTACTTCTCTGTGTAACGCCCTGACCCCTCCATTTGCTCTAGACCCTACTAGTGGTAATACACCATGAATCAGTGTAAGGGGGCTACCCAGCCCCGTCCCCATCACATACCGCAGTAGTATACCTCAGTGTAGTGAAACCATTATCAGGCAAGCGTGTTGTTCCCTCTCCCATGCAATACATACCTGACCTGACTCTATATCCCAATCTAGTGCCTAAGCATTGTGCCTATAGCGTATTGTGCTGTGATATATCGTGCCAGTGGTCAAATCGCATCCATGTTACGCGCGTGTGGTGTATAGTGATATATCGTATCCCACGAGGTATTGCTTTCATGACGTGTGTGTATACGTATACTGTGATAAACTGTGTCATAAGCTATATTGTGTTCATATCCCTATGTGTATTATATTGAGATATATATAGTGTCGTTTGTCATAGTGTATTCAGGCTCCCCTGTGTGTGTTGCATCGTGATATATTTAGTGTAAGTATGCTTTATAATGTACTGTGTCATCTAGTGTACTTGTATTATGTATGGGGTTGCCCATGTACTTGTGTGTGAAATGTTGTACTCTGTTTGCTTGGTAATATACGTGTAAATCTGGTTAGCCTGTGTTTGATCCCTATCCCCTTGTCTGTATACTCTGGCCCAGTCAAGAATAAAGAACCCAAGGCCTGCAGTGTATCTGAACCCAAGAAGTTGGGCACAGAATATGCTGCATAACAGCAACCTTCAGCATCATTCCTCCACCTCCTCAACACAACTACCAGCAGCCTGCCAATGATCTCTTCACAGCTAACAGATTGCCTATTGCTGCTTATAGTGAGCTGACCCTCAACATCGACCTTGACCTGCCACGCACCCTGACTTGGCCCTTCGTTGTTCATAACGTTTCTCAACTGACCCTTGGCTACGGCTTCCTAACCTACCACAAGTTCTGCAACAAGTTATTCTCCAAAACTGACCCTGTGCACACCTTCCACCACATTCCAGCAGCACCTGGAGATATGCAGATAACTGCCATCACCACTCCTTCTGGACTCTGAATACTCCTACATGAGTTTTGGACTATGCATTTCAGCTCAGACCTTCCAATGATTCATGGACCATATTCTCTGCGACATCGATGTCGTCACAGTATACATCGATGACACATTTGTTGCCTTCCCGTCCATTGCTGACCATCACCATCACCTGCAGCTTCTCCAATGCCTCCAGGACTTCAGTCTCAAGATTCATCCAGCCAAGTGTATCTTTGTTGCTGAGTCACTTGATTTCCTCGACCACAGAGTCTCTGCAGACAGCATCCGACCTCTTCCACTGAAGACTGAAGCCATTCAACAGTACCCTCAGCCTGATACAGGAAAGAAGCTTCGAGAATTCCTTGGCATCGTCAGCTATTACCACCACTTCATCCCACAAGCAGCTGACCTTCTTGCACCTCTCCACAATATCCTTAAGGGGCTTCCAAAGCCATCTCACCAGCCACTTACTTGGACCCAGAGAGCCCAGGCTGCATTCACCACCATTAAGGAACACATCCCACGCCTCACTCTACTTGCTCACCCAGCACCGAACACCACATGAACAGTTAGCGTAATAAACTGAGTTTCTAAACTTTGCAGTAAGAGGACATTCCATAATACAGTGATGCAATGTGTGATGCCGGTGCCCCACAAACTGTACAAGGAACGGGGTCATCTCTGAATTCTTAGTAATAGTTATAACCAAGTCTCAGTCTCACAACAACAAGGCCATTGAAATACCCACCCAGCTGAGCAATCCCGACACCACCATCCCAGGAGGAGGACATGGGGAGATAGCCCCCACCCCAAGAGGAGGCAATGGGGAGGTATACCCGCATTCCGTGCCACAGTGACATACATCCCCCATGACCCGACGCCCCACTTCCATGCAGCCAGACTACCAGGCAGTACTCAGATCGAGTGCATTACCCTCTGATGGAGAGAGCACTCACCAGAATTGGGGTGGGACTTGCCCTAGGAAAGTCCCAAGCAGGCCCTTGGACGCAGAGTCCATTGGACCTGCCTCCAAGAAAGGAAGAGCCGCAACCAGAGCTCACAGCCCTACTTCATCCCAGGGGAGCAGCGGCACAGCAGTATCCACCGGATCTACTGTAGGAGGAGCGTCCACCAGATCTCCTCCTTCTGCCACCCCCATCCGGGAGTAGGCATCTCGGATCACCATCTCGACGACCTGCACCTGTGCTCCCCAGAAGGGTGGCGGGCCCCTTGGTGGTATCCACCGGATCTGCCACAGGGGAAGAGACCACCAGTCGTCCCCCAGCTGCACAATCCCACGATGGCAGGAGGGCAGCAGAGTCCACCGGACCTGCTGCAGTAGCCTGCCAGGACTTCTCCTCCTGTTGTCCCTGGGACGAGTGGCCCCCTGGCAGTGTCCTCCAGGTCTGCCAGATCGAGGGAGTATCCACTGAAGCTCCCTCGACCACTACCCTGGGAGGGAGCCTGGGCAGTGTCCTATGGACCTGTCAGGCAGAAGGAGTGTCCTCCGGATCTTTTTCCTACGCCCCAGCACAGAGATCCAGCAGTGACCGTCAGGCCCGCCAGGCTGAGGAACAGGCCACCGGTCGTTCCCCCTCCACGACTCTGGAGGCTTCCTACAAGGGCACCATCTCTTGCTCTGCCCGTCCTTCCTGTGGCCAAGTGAGATGCCCCTCCCACCTCCCCTCCTTAATGGAGAGTGGAGACTGCTTCCCCACCGGATCCCCACCAGAGAGTACCTGGGATGAGACCGCCTCGAAGCCAGGCGTCCTGTCACTGCAGCTCAGCCCCCGATGCCCACAGCAGCTGACAGACTCCCCCAGAGCAAGCAGCCACAGTCTACCCCTGATGGCCTCCTCCTCCAGGCGAGACTGCAGCACGGACAATGGCAGACACCTTGCAGGGCAGCCCCTAATGCCCCCCAGCAGCTGCCTGACTCCCCCAGGGCGGGCGGCCGCAGCCAGCCCCTGACAGCCTCCTCTTCCAGGAGAGACCGCAGTCCCAGGACAGTAAAGGGTGTCTGGCGGCTGGCCCCAGGTCCAGGCCAGCCCAGGTCCACCCCCAGGACTCCCACCTCCACCAAGGGCAAGCGCTGTGCTGAGCACCTCTTAGCCCTGTTCGGCCCTAGCCCAGAGGGCCACTACACTGCAAGGGCCCCCACCAGGAATTGGCCGCCCATCACTCCACCCTTCAGCTTGAGCCAGACCCCAGACCACACTGCACGAGACTTGCACTGGGAACACACCCCAGACGACTCTCCTCCCACACCAGGCCAACACCTGCGGCTGCCTGCGTTGTAGCCCCAGGCCCACCCCTTACACCCACTGATGACCAGCCTACACCATGAGTTACAGTGCTACAGACCCTGTGTGTACATCCCTCCCCCTTGCCTAGCGTATCACATCCCTGTGTAAGCCTTTTACTTGTACCAGACCCTCCCCCTCGTGATAGCCCGGTGCGTATGTTCTTGTATGCCCTTCCCCCCTTCCCCCCTTTGATGTGTAACCCTCCCTGTTGCCCCATAGGTGACACCCACACTCCCCCATGTAGTGCCCCCGACCCCTCACGTGTGCATCGTGCCCTCTAAGCCTTACAAGTGGTGATACACAGTGGCCAGTAATGTACTGCTGTAATATACACTAGTGTAGCGAACCACCCCTGGGTTGTCGAGCGTGTCATTCCCTCCCTGTGCAATACATACCAGACCTGATTATGTTCCAATCTAGTATTTAGTGTTATATTGTGCTTGTACCACATAAGTGTATTGTGATATACAGTGCCATGTGTTATATTGCGCCAATACCATGTGCGTGCATTGTATTGTGATATACCGTGTCTTAGGTTATTGAAATACCTGCCATGGCGAACCACCACCAAGACGTTGCGATCCCCACCCCAGGAGGAAATCACGAAGGGGTTGGTAAGGAGGAAGTATTGCCCACAACAGACCCAGTGGGAAGATTCAGTCCGGGGGCACTAACTCTCAACCGGACTAGCCCTCGATAGGTTTGGGGTGGGACTAAAGCTCTAGTCCCGAGCAGTACCTCTGTGACAGCCTCCAGCTGCACACAAAAGGAGCTGCCCTCAGCCACTCACAAAAGGGAGATGGCCTCAGCCGGTTCCAGACAGAGGCGACCTCCATCCGCTCAGGTGCTGCTCACCTTCCCCCTTCTTTCCTACAGGAACCAGAGACGGCCTCCAGCCGTGTCTAGGGAGAGAAGGGTACGTCCCCTCTCCTCCTGTAG
>NW_027643152.1:0-15238 GCF_032717465.1 Coenobita brevimanus | reverse complement strand
AAAAAAAAAGCCTTGGTGTGAGGAGGTTCTCGTGTATATGTGTAAAGGCTGAGTGATAAAAGTGTCGGAACAGGTGTTATAATGTTTGCTGTAGAAAAAGGCGGTGTAAAAAGAAGTACACAGAACTGAGGCATGGAGAGAGAGAGAGAGAGAGAGAGAGAGAGAATCAAAACATCTCATTATGCGAGGCACCAGTCACTGGACACAGATAATGATTGGCGTACTTTTTATTTTCTTTCTTTTTTTTTTTTTTTTATAGATCGAGGAAGAAAAAACATTTAATAAAATAAAGATCCATGGCTACACCATACTGCAGGTGTCCTCCATTCATAAACTGTAACAGTTGGACTTGAACTGCTGTAGGCTTCAGTTTGGGGGGAAACTATTCTGGGGAAAGAATTCCAAAGGCATGCAGTTCGAGGAATAAAAGGATTTTGAAATGCAGAAGTTGTGCAATATGGCAATGTGACAGTCAAGAGCGCTACCAGATGTCCGTGTAGCACGGGGGAAGGCGTGGAGAGGTGGCACAATGGATGAAACTTCGTTTAAGCACTTGCCATAAAAGTATCCGTAAAAATAATGCAAGGGAGGCAACATTCCTTCTTTCTTGTAGAGTAGTAGTTCATTTGTAACTGCAGGATTTGTAATAATTCTTCCAGCTTTGTCCTGAAATTTGTACGGTTGTTTTAGTACAACCTCTCCAACCACTGCACTTAACATCCAGCTATTTACCACATCTACAATATCGTAATCCTTAGGGGTAGAAACGACCACTTTATCTTGCAGTTTTTTTTCTTTACCATATTATTCCATGGGATTCTTTGAGTATTTTATGATTGCGTTTTCAAGTTCATACATTTTTTTAATTCTTTTAAATAAGGAAGAGTTTTTAAAGTGGTTTGTTTACAATCCCTAATGATGCCGAAGCCAGACGGACGCCACCTTGTGGGGCGCGAAGACAGACTCCTTGGACAGACTGACACCATCTTGTGGGGCGAGAAGAGACGGACGCCATTTTGTGGGACGAGAAGAGACGGACGCCATCTTGTGGGGCGAGAAGAGATGGACGGTATGTTGTGTGGCGATAACAGACCGGCCGCATCACAGAACGTCATTTTTGAAAGAAATTATCCTTATCGGTGCCAATTTATCCAAACGTAACCTAAATTTTCGTAAAAAAGCAATCTTATCCTATCCCTTATGTAATCATACGTTTTGTTTACCGAAGGATCCCCTTCATACTCGAAAAAAGATCTTTTGTACATTTTACCAACTCATTCAGTTCAAAGAGATAAAAAAAAAAAAAAAAGTTAATTTTTAAAACGTGATCCTATGTCTCCTAAAGGATTAGCTACAAAATAATACTTCACAAGAATTGAAGTGTTTATCACGGTGAAGACGGTTTAGTTTAGGCCCCAGAAATACCCTACAGATTCACTTCCTCCTCTCCCAGGTTGTTCCCTATAATTTTCTGATGACTTTTACGATAGTAAATGAGTTACTGCTGATATTGTTTCCCTGTTGTTTTTGTCAATGTTCATTCCGATTCACTCAGTTTCTCAGGCGTAATGGCAGACTTTCTAAAACGTACTCTAATCAACTGACATTTGTTTTTACGGCTATTGCAGCCTGACCTTTTATATTCACAGCTTATCCTTATTCTACTCTAACTAATCTAACCTAACAAAACGTCCTAGCATAACCTAGTCCAGTCTCTAACATAACCTTACTTAACCTAACCAAACCCACTCTGGTCTAAACTATCCAACCAGACGCACCTAAACGGAAAATCAAATTAATTTCGGTACAGTTGCGTACCGTTGTTCAAGTTATTAGAAGATGAAGATATGCTGTGGTTCTGCAGCGAGTGTAAGCACAAAGTGAAGAAAAACCTTGCTGAGGCTAGGAAGATCTTGAAAGAGAATGACAAAATTAGGGCTGAGCTTGAAGTGGTAAAAGATGAGAATAATGAAGCTATAAGGATGATAGAGCAGTTTGCAGAAATGTTGGATAGGAAGGAAGAAATGGGGTGAATGGAGATGAGGCAATATTGGACAGAAAGGAAGAAGAAACTAGAGTGAATGGAGATGAGACAAATTTAAGAGAGGAACTTCAGAAAATAAAAAAAGTGGGTGAATGAAGTAGAGTCAAAGATTGATAACCTAACAGGAAAATGGGACAATTTCATGGAAAACTTTGAGGAGAAAATGTCAGAGAAAATTGAGGAAATGTTTGACGAAAAGGAAGACAAAGAAAACAGAAAAAATAACAATTATCTTTAATGTGCCAGAAAACTCAGAGGGTAGTGGACAGGAAAGCAAAGAACAGGAACTAGCAATATGTTTAGACCTAGTGGGAAATGAGCTCCAGATAGATGAAGTGAGTACTGAAGACGCTGTGAGGATAGGAAAGAGTGAAGACAGAGAGCCAGGAGGGAGGAAACCAAGACCACTCTTAGTAAAACTGTCAAGCACATACAAGAAATGGCAGGTGATAAAACATGCAAAAAAGCTAAAAGACTCGAAGAAAGAGGAATATAAGAAAATGAACATACTGTAGTCCCAGATTTAACACTGAAAGAAAAAGAAAAGGAAAAACAGCTAAGAGAATAAAAGAAATAAAAAAAGGGACAAAGGAGACAGAGGACGGTTCATCAGGAATGGCAAACTAGTGAGAGAAAATTTTTAACTAGGAAATGTGAAAAGGAGGAAGTGATAATAGAAAGTTAAGAAAAAAAAGACAGAACAGATGTAACAGCAGGATTAAAAGAGGGAATGAAAGAAAAAGACCTTGAAGAAGAAGTGAAATTCAAACTATTGAACATACAAGGGTTAACAAAAGCACAGATGTTAGAAGTAGAAGGAATGTTAGAGAGTATAACAATCTGCCTAACAGAAACACAACAGAAAATTAACAAAATAGATGTACCGTAAGTGAATCAGTATACAAAATGGGAGAAATGAGAGATGTTAAAGAAAAGAAAGGAGGAGAGTTAATGATGGTATATAAGAGAAGTGAAAAGATTTTGTTAAGCAAACAGAACACAAACTGCAGAGATATTATATGTAAAGGGTACAGTGGCGAAAGTGCAGATGGGTATAGTGCTAGTACCGGTAAACTTTTCGGTGGAAAGTAAACAGGAAGATGAAATAAGAAATATAGAAATTAAAAGAATAATAGGAGAAATTTTAGATAAAGGAAAAGATGAACCTATTATAGAGATGGGTGACTGTAATGGGCACCTAGGATTTATAGGCAGGCAGGGTGTAAATGAGCAAGGAAAAAGAATAACAGAGCTAATTAATGAACACAACCTAGTATTACTAAATTGCGATGAAAAATGTGGAGGTACGGTACAGTGACTTGGAAAAGAGAACAAAAAATATAGATCTAGTAATGGTTAACAGCAGGATGTATAAAATGTTTGAAAATATGGAAGTAGATGAAAAAGGTGATGAAATAGACCTGTCAGACCATAACCTTATTACAACGAGTTTTAAAAGAAAATAAAGTTTGGAAATGGCAGATGGGAGGAAAGAGAATACTATACAACAAATGAAGACGTGTTAAAGAGGTTCAGGAAAGAAGTAGAAAATGAAGTTAAGAAAAACGAGGGTGGAACAGTAGAAACTTTCCACAAAATAATGAAAGAAGCCGCAGACAAAGTACTGAAGAGGAAATATAGAAGAAAAGCAATAAATAGTGAACGGAAAGAACCACCATGGGTAACGAAAGAAATTAGGCAAGAAATACAGAAACGTAAAAATATTAAGACAAATGAGAAATAAGCAGGACAAAGGAAGAAAACAGGATTTAAATAGAAGGTACCAAGAGCAAAAGAAAATAGTACGGTACAGGAAAAGGTAAAGACAGAGATGTTGAAACATGATGAAAAGATAACCATGGAAATAAGAAAAGGGAAAAATAAGAGGCTATGGGAAAATATAAATAAACTGAAAAGAAAAGAGAAAAAGGGTGAGGAAAGCAGTTGTCTGTATAATAGTGATGGATCAGAGTTAGATATAAAGGAGAGCAGAAAAGCATTGGTTGAGTGCTGGGAAAAAATCTACCGGCAGCACCCAAATACAGTAAAAGAGGAATGGAACGGGGAAAAAATACAAGAATACACAGAATCAATAGAAAAAGATAATAATGAAGAAGAAAGTGAAAACCAAGCATTCCCAATGATTCTCAGGGAACATACAGATGCTTTGCAGCCAATAAATAAGATAATTAAACCCATGAAGCAGCCAGAGATAACGCCAGCACAGGTGAAAGACTATCTAAGCAGTTTGAAATGTGGAAAAGCACCGGGACCTGATAGACTAAAACCAGACATGTATAAAGCCTTAGCCAAAAGTGATGTATGTATACATAAGCTTACAGAGTGTCTTCAGAAAGAAATTACATGCCTAGAAAAGCCAGAGGAATGTAAGACCTCAAAAACAAAGATGGTACCAAAAGTGAAAAAAACAACAGCTCAAGATCTAAGACCCCTAGCAATGACCAATATATCCTACAAAATGTTCATGTCACTAATGAGAGACAGAGTAGAACACTTGAGAGAAAACGAAGAAATACAGGAAACACAAGCAGGATTTACAAAGGGTGCAAGGATAGAGGATAATTTGTTCATACTACAGTACAGTATATGGTAGAAGAAAGTTACAGGAAGAAAAAAACCCTTAATAGTTGTACCAGTTGACTATAAAAAAGCTTTTGATTCAATGAGAAGAGAAGGACTAATTAAAACAATGAAAGAATATCAGATACACCCATATATTATAGATGCCATAGCAAACATATATGAAGGTGACAGGACAAAAATTGAGCTTAGCGGAGAAATCAGCGAGGAAATGGAAATAACTAGTGGGATAAGGCAGGGGTGTACAGGAACAACGCTACTTTTCAAGCTAATCACATACATGTTTACAAAAAGCATTGAAGAGAGGGGAACAGGATTTAAGAATGAAGCGATAAGAATAAGTGTACTGTATTACCGGTACGCCGATGATGGACTGTTGGTGGCAGAAAGTACAAAAGAGGCAAAAATCAATATAAGAATATTAAAAGAAGCAAGTGAAAGGTATGGACTGAAAATTAATAAGGACAAAGGTAATGTAATAATATGGAACATGACAGAACAACCAGAAAACGTAGAAGGAATAAAGGCAGTGAACAAAAAATATCTTGGAATGAGAATAGAAAAAAAGAGAAATATGTATAAAATGCAAAAACAGCTAAGTTTAGAAAAAGCAGAAAGAATGGCAAACACAACATATTTAGTAATTCTAAGAAGTTGCAATAAAATGATAATTAGGAAAACTTTTGGAAGAGAATTGTACTGCCTTCAATACTGTTTGGAAGCAGTAATATAACTTATACAGAAAGTGACATACACAAATTACAGAAAATAGAAAATAAAGTGTTCCGGCAGATCTTAGGAGCTCCAAAATATACTCCAGTATGTGCAATGAAAGGGGAAGTGGGAGCCTCAATGATGAGGACAAGAATAATGAAAGAAAAACTGAATTATATGAAGCACATTAAAGATGGAAAAAATGACCTGGTAAAAATTCTGAGAGACTTACAGGAAAAAGGAAACCAAGAATGGATAAAAACAGCTAGGAAATATGTGGAAGAACTTAATATAACCAGCACTGACAAAGTAGCAAAGAAGCAGATTATGGAAAGGACAAGAAAACTGGATACAGAAAAAATGGAGAGAAGACATGGCAAGTAAGACAAGTTTGTATATGTACATAGAAAGGAAGGAGATATAATTGAAGAAGCAATCTATGACAACTACCCATTATCAGTGACATTATTTACAGCAAGAACACATTACAATTGAAAGACAGAAATAGACAAACAGATAGCCAAACAGAGTGTAAGTTATGTGGTGCGGAGATAGAAGATATTAAACATTTCATATTAACATGTCCAGGACTACAAACTGAAAGACAAAAAGTCACAGAACTACAGCAGCCATACCAGGATAATGAAACAACTAAAAATTTATTTGACAAAGAGAATGAAAGAGAAAAAGGAAGTACTTCATCAGATGTGGACTAGAAGACAGAAGAGGATAAAAGAAGAAAGACAGCACAGAGAATAGTGAAGAAAAAGGAGGTGCCGTTGCAAAGGCAATACCTCCGACAACACCTGAACCTGAACATCACGCGCCGGGGAAGCACAATATTGACAATAAAAACAAGCGGGAAACATAATCACCAAGTAACCATTTACCACCATAAATACAAAAATGGCAAACTATCAACACTGTTAAGGTTTCTCTGCTGATTAAACTGTACATTTACCATTATCGCAAAACACGCTCTCAGTATCTGGATAATCGGTCGCCCAAGTGCCCGCAAATTTCGTAACTTCCTTTATTAATTATTCTGCACACTACATATCAAAATCCTCCTGTATGTAAACGATGTAAAGCATAACGATATTCAAACTACATAAATGGCATAAAACAGACGCTTACGTGAAATACGCAAAATGAATCGTCAATGAAAAAGTGCTGCAACGTCTCCAATGCCACCCAGAACATGGACGAATGATAAAAATGGTTGATCTTCCTTGCAGATGGCGAAGGGGCAAGCCGATCAGCCTACCACCTGACACATCGGTTGACCCAGCCTCCACCTGTCTGTACACCTCGAGACGGACACCACCACCAGGCCACCAACATCCACTCACTCGTAGTTTCGAAGATCACGGGAACGTACACGAAAAAAAAAAAAAAAAAAACGCACAATACCATACTTCCTCGCCATCACCCCCCATAGCACTGAACCAGTAAGAGGACTAGTCCGGTCCACCGTCCACTGGAGGTTGGCTGCCGCTGCTTGGCAGCATGAGATACTGCCGAAGATGAGAAAAGCAGGGGTGACAACCATCCCTTGCCAGGGCGTCAAAAACCACACCGTAACTTTCTGAGCGTATATAAATCAGTCACGCCTCGTGGTAGTTAATTACTACACATTGGGCTTAATAACATAGTTTATATAATTTCTTCACGCCTAAGCGACTAATCTGCTGGAGTACAATGGAAACAATACTCATCCTTGATTTATTAGACCATCCGAAACATTGGTACTCTTGATCTGCTGCGCATGCGCGGCGCAGCGACTCATGTTCCCACCGCGAGTTACTTTTTACATTTTTTAGAATTTATATAACCCAGGTTTCACGGGTTGTGTATATATTTTACATATTCTGCACGCTGTTATAACACTGAGGGTGTTAATGAAATAAAGAAAATTTACATGACATGTCCAGTCTATCAAAGAAGCAGAGTATATGACACGACCGTCTTCACATTTTGAAACATTGGACGATGTTTTTGAAAATAATATCCGGCAACTCACCAATGTCCTTGCCTTATATTTCTTTAAAAAATAACAGCACAGCAAGAAATTCAAAACGACGTATAAAATACACCCCAGAACTATTTACCTTTGGAAAAAATGCTAATGCCATCAACTCTCTTCGTAAAACCATCGATCACTTGGTTGAAAAGATGCTACTTGATCGAGTGATATTTACTTCCACTGAGCAACAAGCAAGTGTTCACACTCCAGTCCAACAAAAATAGTTGTGTGGTTAGATGCGTGCTGGTGTGTGTGTGTGTGTGTGTGTGTGTGTGTGTGTGTGTGGTTAGATGCTTGTTTATGTGGTTTGATGCATGTTGTTGTGAGCAGGAGAGTAGTTGTGTGGTCAGATGCTTGTTTGTGTGGTTCGATGTGTGGTGTTGTGAGCATGTAAGTAGTTATGTGGTTAGATGTTTGTGTGGTTTGATGTGTGGTGTTGTGAGCAAGTAACTAGTTATGTGGTTAGATGCTTGATGTTTGTGTTGTGTTGTTTGATGCGTGGTGTTGTGAGCAGGTAAGTATTTGTGTGGTCAGATGCGTGCTTGTGTTGATAAATGGGTCATAGTGTGGTTAGATGTGTGGTTGGACGCAAGGTTGCGTGGTTAGATGCCTGACTGTGTGGCTATAGACGAGGTTGGGCTGAAGTTGAACGAATATTCTGATTGCAAAAGGTCTCATGTCAAAACTTGGCACACACTTCCAGTTGGATGTGGTGATGGAAGGCGCTACATGAAATACAGGATGGGACATTTATATCTAAAGCATTTCTTAGTGTTGAAATATAAAGTTGTGGTGATGGAAGGCGCTACATGAAATACAGGATGGGACATTAATATCTAAAAGCATTTCTTAGTGTTGATATATAAAGTTGTGGTGATGGAAGGCGCTACATGAAATACAGGGTGGGACATTTATATCTAAAGCATTTCTTAGTGTTGAAATATAAAGTTGTGGTGATGGAAGGCGCTACATGAAATACAGGATGGGACATATCTAAAGCATTTCTTAGTGTTGAAATATAAAGTTGTGGTGGTGGAAGGCGCTACATGAAATACAGGATGGGACATTTATATCTAAAGCATTTCTTAGTGTTGAAATATAAAGTTGTGGTGGTGGAAGGCACTACATGAAATACAGGATGGGACATTTATATCTAAAGCATTTCTTAGTGTTGAAATATAAAGTTGTGGTGATGGAAGGCGCTACATGAAATACAGGATGGGACATTTATATCTAAAGCATTTCTTAGTGTTGAAATATAAAGTTGTGGTGATGGAAGGCGCTACATGAAATACAGGATGGGACACATATATCTAAAGTATTTTTTAGTGTTGAAATATAAAGTTAGTTCACAACACATATACTGTGCATAGTACATGGATGAAAATATGTCAAAGACGAAGTAGTGACGTGACAGTTTAGTTTTAAAAATTACATCTGGCAAATGGGTGTCACTGGAGTTTTTGTATTCACGACAGCGAATTAGCATACTGCTGATTACTGCATGCAATGTTGCTTTATCAACAATGTGACAGCGAATTAGCATACTGCTGATTACTGCATGCAATGTTGCTTTATCAACAGTGTCAGTAATTGCAAGAATCTTTGTTCTACACGCCCAACACTCAGGCCTATAAATGCCTGAGTGTTGGGCGTGTAGAACAAAGATTCTTGCAATTACTGACACTGTTGATAAAGCAACATTGCATGCAGTAATAAGCAGTATGCTAATTCGCTGTCACACTGTTGATAAAGCAACATTGCATGCAGTAATAAGCAGTATGCTAATTCGCTGTCACATTGTTGATAAAACAACATTTCATGCAGTAATCAGCAGTATGCTAATTCGCTGTCGTGAATACAAAAACTCCAGTGACACCCATTTGCCAGATGTAATTTTTAAAACTAAACTGTCACGTCACTACTTCGTCTTTGACATATTTTCATCCATGTACTATGCACAGTATATGTGTTGTGAACTAACTTTATATTTCAACACTAAAAAATGCTTTAGATATATGTGTCCCATCCTGTATTTCATGTAGCGCCTTCCATCACCACAACTTTATATTTCAACACTAAGAAATGCTTAAGATATAAATGTCCCATCCTGTATTTCATGTAGCGCCTTCCATCACCACAACTTTATATTTCAACACTTAAGAAATGCTTTACGATATAAAGTGTCCCATCACCTGTATTTCATGTAGTGCCTTCCACCACCACAATTTTATATTTCAACACTAAGAAATGCTTTAGATATAAATGTCCCATCCTGTATTTCATGTAGCACCTTCCACCACGACGAACTTTATATTTCAAAACTAAGAAATAGCTTTAGGTATATGTCCCATCCTCTGCAATATTTCATGTAGCGCCTTCCATCACCACAACTTTATATTTCAACACTAAGAAATGTGCTTTAGGATATAAATGTCCCATCCTGTATTTCATGTGAAGCGCCTTCCATCACCACAACTTTATATTTCAACACTAAGAAATGCTTTAGGATATAAATGTCCCATCCTGTATTTCATGTAGCGCCTTCCCATCACCACAACTTTATATCATTCAACGTATTTCTAAGAAATGCTCTTTTAGATATAAATGTCCCATCCTGTATTTCCATGTCAGTCTACCTTCCACCACCACAACTTTATATTTCAACACTAAGAAATGCTTTAGATATAAAATGTCCCATCCTGTATTTCATGTGAAGCGCCTTCCACCACCACAACTTTATATTTTACAACACTAAGAAATGCTTTAGATATGTCCCATCCTGTATTTCATGTAGCGCCTTCCATCACCACAACTTTATATTTCAACACTAAGAAATGCTTTAGATATAAATGTCCCACCCTGTATTTCATGTAGCGCCTTCCATCACCACAACTTTATATTTCAACACTAAGAAATAGCTTTAGATATAAATGTCCCATCCTGTATTTTCATGTAGCGCCTTCCATCACCACAACTTTATATTTCAACACTAAAGAAATGCTTTAGATATAAATGTCTACCATCCTGTATTTCATGTAGCGCCTTCCATCACCACATCACAACTGGAAGTGTGTGCCAAGTTTTGACATGAGACCTTTTGCACAATCAGAATATTCAGTTCAACTTCAGCCCAACCTCGTCTATAGCTGCCACACAGTCAGGCATCTAACCACGCAACCTTTGCGTCCAAAACCACACATCTAACCACACTATTGACCCATTTATCAACACAAGCACGCATCTGACCACACAAATACTTACCTGCTCACAACACCACGCATCAAACAACACAACACAAACATCAAGCATCTAACCACATAACTAGTTACTTGCTCACAACACCACACATCCAAACCACACAAACATCTAACCACATAACTACTTACATGCTCACAACACCATTGCCACATCGAGACCACTAGCAAACAAGCATCTGACCACACAACTACTCTCCTGCTCACAACAACATGCATCAAACCACATAAACAAGCATCTAACCACACACACACACACACACACACACACACACACACACACCAGCACGCATCTAACCACAATAAAACTATTTCTTTTTTGTTGGACTGGAGTTGTGAACACTTGCTTGTTGCTCAGTGGAAGTAAATATCACTCGATCAAGTAGCATCTTTTCAACCAAGTGATCGATGCAGATTTTACGAAAGAGAGTTGATGGCATTAAGCATTTTTTCCTAAAGGTAAATAGTTCTGGGGTGTATTTTATACGTCGTTTTGAATTTCTTGCTGTGCTGTTATTTTTTAAAGAAATATAAGGCAAGGACATTGGTGAGTTGCCGGATATTATTTTCAAAAACATCGTCCAATGTTTCAAAATGTGAAGACGGTCGTGTCATCGCATACTCTAGCTTCTTTGATAGACTGGACATGTCATGTAAATTTTCTTTATTTCATTAACACCCTCAGTGTTATAACAGCGTGCAGAATATGTAAAATATATACACAACCCGTGAAACCTGGGTTATATAAATTCTAAAAAATGTAAAAAGTAACTCGCGGTGGGAACATGAGTCGCTGCGCCGCGCATGCGCAGCAGAGTCAAGAGTACCAATGTTTCGGATGGTCTAATAAATCAAGGATGAGTATTGTTTCCATTGTACTCCAGCAGATTAGTCGCTTAGGCGTGAAGAAATTATATAAACTATGTTATTAAGCCCAATGTGTAGTAATTAACTACCACGGAGGCGTGACTGATTTATATACGCTCAGAAAGTTACGGTGTGGTTTTTGACGCCCTGGCAAGGGATGGTTTGTCACCCCTGCTTTTCTCATCTTCGGCAGTATCTCATGCTGCCAAGCAGCGGCAGCCAACCTCCAGTGGACGGTGGACCGGACTAGTCCTCTTACTGGTTTCAGTGCTATGAGGGGGTGATGGCGAGGGAAGTATGGTATTGTGCGTTTTTTTTTTTTATTTTTATTTTTTTTCGTTAAGTTCCCGTGATCTCTCGAAACTACGAGTGAGTGGATGTTGGTGGCCTGGTGGTGGTGTCCGTCTCGAGGTGTAACAGACAGGTGGAGGCTGGGTCAACCGATGTAGTCAGGTGGTAGAGGCTGATCCGGCTTGCCCCTTCGCCATCTGCAAGGAAGATCAAAACCATTTTTATCATTCGTCCATGTTCTGGGTGGCATTGGAGACGTTGCAGCACTTTTTCATTGAAGATTCATTTTGCGTATTTCACGTAAGCGTCTGTTTTATGCCATTTATGTAGTTTGAATATCGTTATGCTTTACATCGTTTACATACCAGGAGGATTTTTTGATATGTAGTGTGCAGTGAATAATTAATAAAGGAAGTTACGAAATTTGCGGGCACTTGGGCGACCGATTATCCAGATACTGAGAGCGTTTTTTGCGATAATGGTAAATGTACAGTTTAATCAGCAGAGAAACCTTAACAGTGTTGATAGTTTGCCATTTTTGTATTTATGGTGGTAAATGGTTACTTGGTGATTATGTTTCCTGCTTGTTTTTATTGTCAATATTGTGCTTCCCCGGCGCGTGATGTTTCAGGTTCAGGTGTTGTCGGAGGTATTGCCTTTGCAACGGCACCTCCTTTTTCTTCACTATTCTCTGTGCTGTCTTCTCTTCTTTTATCCTCTTCTGTCTTCTAGTCCACATCTGATGAAGTACTTCCTTTTTCTCTTTTCATTCTCTTTGTCAAATAAATTTTTAGTTGTTTCATTATCCTGGTATGGCTGCTGTAGTTCTGTGACTTTTTTGTCTTTCAGTTTGTAGTCACTGGACATGTTAATATGAAATGTTTAATATCTTCTATCTCCGCTACCACATAACTTACACTCTGTTTGGCTATCTGTTTGCTCTATTTCTGTCTTTCAATTGTAATGTGTTCTTGCTGTAAATAATGTCACTGATAATGGGTAGTTGTCATAGATTGCTTCTTCCATTATATCTCCCTTCCTTTCTATGTACCCATATACAAACTTGTCTTACTTTGCCATGTCTTCTCTCTCCATTTTTTCTGTATCCAGTTTTCTTGTCCTTTCCATAATCTGCTTCTTTTGCTACTTTGTCAGTGCTGGTTATATTAAGTTCTTCCACATATTTCCTAGCTGTTTTTATCCATTCTTGGTTTCCTTTTTTCCTGTAAGTCTCTCAGAATTTTTACCAGGTCACATTTTTTCCATCTTTAATGTGCTTCATATAATTCAGTTTTTCTTTCATTATTCTTGTCCTCACTCATTGAGGCTCTCACTTCCCCTTTCATTGCACATACTGGAGTATATTTTGGAGCTCCTAAGATCTAATCTGCCCGGAACACTTTATTTTCTATTTTCTGTAATTTGTGTATGTCACTTTCTGTATAAGTTATATTACTGCTTCCAAACAGTATTGGAAGGCAGTACAATGACCTCTTCCAAAAAGTTTTCCTAATTATCATTTTATTGCAACTTCTTAGAATTACTAAATAACATGTTGTGTTTGCCATTCTTTTCTGCTTTTTCTAAACTTAGCTGTTTTTGCATTTTATCACATATTTCTCTTTTTCTATTATTCTCATTCCAAGATATTTTTTGTTCACTGCCTTTATTCCTTCTACGTTTTCTGGTTGTTCTGTCATATTGTTCCATATTATTACATTACCTTTGTCCTTATTAATTTTTCAGTCCATACCTTTCACTTAGCTTCTTTTTAATATTCTTATATTGATTTTTGCCTCTTTTGTACTTTCTGCCACCAACAGTCCATCATCGGCGTACCGGTAATACGAGTACACTTATTCTTATACGCTTCCATTCTTAAATCCTGTTCCCCTCATTCAATGCTTTTTGTAAACATTGTATGTGATTAGCTTGAAAAGTAGCGTTGTTCCTGTACACACCCCTGCCTTATCCCACTAGTAAGCTATTTCCATTTCCTCGCTGATTTCTCCGCTAAAGCTCAATTTTTGTCCTGTCACCTTCATATATGTTTGCTATGGCATCTATAATATATGGGTGTATCTGATATTCTTTCATTGTTTTAATTAGTCCTTCTCTTCTCATTATTGAATCAAAAGCTTTTTTTATAGTCAACTGGTACAACTATTAAGGGTTTTTTCTTCCTGTAACTTTTCTCTTCTACCATATACTGTACTGTAGTATGAACAAATTATCCTCTATCCTTGCACCCTTTGTAAATCCTGCTTGTGTTTCCTGTATTTCTTCGTTTTCTCTCAAGTGTTCTACTCTTGTCTCTCATTAGTGACATGAACATTTTGTAGGATATATTGGTCATTGCTAGGGGTCTTAGATCTTGAGCTGTTGTTTTTTTTCATTTTTGGTACCATCTTTGTTTTTGAGGTCTTACATTCCTCTGGCTTTTCTAGGCATGTAATTTCTTTCTGAAGACACTCTGTAAGCTTATGTATACATACATCACTTTTGGCTAAGGCTTTATGTTGTCTGGTTTTAGTCTATCAGGTCCCGGTGCTTCCTTCCACATTTCAAACTGCTTAGATAGTCTTTCACCTGTGCTGGCGTTATCTCTGGCTGTTTCATGGGTTTAATTATCTTATTTATTGGCTGCAAAGCGATCTGTATGTTCCCTGAGAATCATTGGGAATGCTTGGTTTTCACTTTCTTCTTCATTATTATCTTTTTTCTCTATTTTCTGGATTCTGTGTATTCTTGTATTTTTTCCCTGTTCCATTCCTCTTTTACTGTATTTTGGGTGCTGCTTTGTAGATTTTTTCCCAGCACTCAACCAATGCTTTTCTGCCTCTCCTTTATATCTAACTCTGATCCATCACTTCTTATTATACAGACAACTGCTTTCCCCTCACCTCTTTTTCTCTTCTCTTTTCAGTTAGTTTATTTATATTTTCCCATAGCCTCTTATTTTTCCCTTTTCTTATTTCCATGGTTATCTTTTCATCATGTTTCAACATCTCTGTCTTTACCTTTTCCTGTACTGTACTATTTTCTTTTAGTTTTGGTAATTTCTTATTTAAATCCTGTTTTCTTCCTTTGTCCTGCTTATTTCTCATTTGTCTTAATATTTTTACGTTTCTGTATTTCTTGCCTAATTTCTTTCTGTTACCCCATGGTGGTTCTTTCCGTTCACTATTTATTGCTTTTCTTCTATATTTCCTCTTCAGTACTTTAAGTCTGCGGCTTCTTTCTATTATTTTGTGGAAAGTTTCTACTGTTCCACCCTCGTTTTTCTTAACTTCATTTTCTACTTCTTTCCTGAACCTCTCTTTAACACGTCTTCATTTGTTGTATAGTATTCTCTTTCCTCCCATCTGCCATTTCCAAACTTTATTTTCTTTTTAAAACTCGTTGTATTTAAGGTTATGGTCTGACAGGTCTATTTCA
>NW_027643151.1:0-4995 GCF_032717465.1 Coenobita brevimanus | reverse complement strand
TGACACGAACCAAATCCAACAACAGCGACACTGTAAGCCAAGGGTGGAATGGCCAGCGATTAATGGTCAAAATATAAAGTCAGATTGAATTACCTTTACTTCATTCTCATGTTCTGAATAATTTACTCCATGTTCTGGCTGCAAACATGGCCATGCTGACGTTTATCGCAAGGACCATTTTTTTTTTTTTTTTTTTTTCCCGTTGAGTACACCGCTTCCCGTCCGATCAGCGAAGTTAAGCAACGTTGGGTCTGGTTAGTACTTGGATGGGTGACCGCCTGGGAACACCAGATGCTGTTGGCATCCCTACGTGTCAAGTGGGGTTGGTGGAGGATCAGTGCCCCTCCCTGTAAAACAATTAACTCTAAGCCGTTGGCCACCCCGTTTGTGATACATGGCGTCTGGCAATGAATGAATGAATGAATGATGAGGTGAGAAGTGGTATGCAGCGACTACTACTTCCCTTCACAACAGGTCATAAAGAACTATGTGGAGAGGTGATGGTGAATTGGACAGAGATGTGGCCTACTGTCCAAAAGCACATGTGATCCATTCCATACTTGGGCAGGGAACAGTTTGTAGCTTTGTATTTAAAACAGTGATGATAGTAAACAGAATTCACACAGGCCATGTAAGCACCCTCACCAATACCATGACGCCAAACAGCATGGACTCAATATGGACGGTGGGTACTAGTGCAAAAAAGGTGACATATGAAGGAATGGTATATATAGGAGGACATTTAGGCCTCAGGCAACGGATTGTCCCTATGTACAGAGTCCGCAGCATAAAAGAGAAAGAAATTAGCCAGGCATTTGATGGAAACAGTGGAATGAGTCAGTGAATTACTGGTGTTAAGGCTGTCTTAGGAGGACTGTGTTAATCAAATGAAACTTGAGGATGATTGTAGCTTTTATTCTCGTTGGTAAAGAAGTTCTCTAACACTTTTTCCTTGGCGATTTAGTTTTTGATATGGGTGATTAAAGTCCTTTTGTACGTGTTGCAGAGTTTGGCGATATTGCAAGGATTTATATAATACAGAAGACGACAGTAAGGTTTCATAAAATAAATCGCATAGGAAAAGGTGTTAGGGAGCTTTCTTAACCAACGAGAATAAGAGACTTTGAGGTTAATCAGATGACCTACAATTACTGGGATAATCTGGCCTGGGTCACCCTAAATCCCTACCAGTGAAGCCAAGGATGGCATTTCTTGGCTGACGGTCCGAGAGATGGAGACCAAAATAAATACCAGGAGATGGAGACCAAAATAAATACCAGGAGATGGACACCAAAATAAATACCAGGAGATGGAGACCAAAATTTATACCAGGAGATGGAGACCAAAATATATACCAGGAGATGGAGACCAAAATATATACCAGGAGATGGAGACCAAAATAAATACCAGGAGTTGGAGACCAAAATATATACCAAGACATGAAGACCTAAATAAATACCAGGAGATGAAGACCTAAATAAATACCAGGAGATGGAGTTAGACAGGGTGCCAAAGAAGTCAGTCGGAGAGTGAAAGATAAAAATGGTAGATCACTAGTGGAGAAGGGAGAAAAAGTGAGCAGACGGAGAGAACACTTTAAGGATTTGTTGAACATAAAGAATGAAAGTAATGCAAGTATAACTGGCTGGGGAATGACTGGGAGAAGGAGGGAGGTGAGAAGACAGGAAGAAATCAGTAGGATGGAAGTTGTGGAAGCAATGAAGAAAGTCAAAATGGGGAAAACCGCAGGTATTGATGGAGTGTGTGGTGGAATGCTGAAGCATGGGGGAGAGATAGTAGTAGAATGGATGTGGAAGATGACTAGATTGGCCTGGGAGGAAGGTAGAGTCAGGAGGACTGGAAGTCAAGTATAATTATTCCCTTGTACAAACGAAAAGGGAAAAAGAAGTGTGTGGTAATCATAGGGGCATTTGTCTTCTTGGTGTAATTGGAAAAGTATATGGTAAGATACTTATTGACAGAGTTAGGGAAATAAGAGGAATTAGTTGGAGACGAACAGGGAGGTTTTAGGAAGGGACGAGGCCGTGTCCATCAGATATTCATTGTTAGATCTTTAGTGGAAAAGTTTCTAGAGAAGGGAAAAAGTTGTATGCGGCTTTCATGGGTCTGGAGAAAGCATATGACAGGGTGGATAGACAAGGATTGTGGAAAGTATTAAGAATATAATGGAGTAGATGGGAAGTTGTTGAATGCTGTGAAGAGTATGTATGAGGGTGCTAAGGCTGCAGTGCGTGTGGAGAGTGAACTGAGTTTTTCTACCTGAAGGTTGAAATGAAACAAGGATGTGCCATGTCTCCATAGTTGTTCAATCTGTATTTGGATTGAGTTATAAGAGATACCGGTACCGGTATAAGGTAGGGCAGTGGATGTTGGAATGGCCCTAATGAGAGAGGAC
Organism: Coenobita brevimanus; assembly: GCF_032717465.1. NCBI lineage: Eukaryota > Metazoa > Arthropoda > Malacostraca > Decapoda > Coenobitidae > Coenobita > Coenobita brevimanus. Next base: position 2,579 of record NW_027643151.1, on the reverse strand, counting down.
AGTGTCTGGAAACTCCCTGTACTGTTGTTTGCAGATGATACTGTAATAAGTGAAGACGAAGGGGAGCTGCAAGGCTTGGTGGATGAGTTTGGGAGTGTAAGAAACGGAATCTAAAGGTGAATGTAGGGAAGAGTAAAGTTATGGTCTTCGAGAGAAGTGTAGTCAATGAATGTACAGTGAGGCTGGATGAGGAGGAAATGGAATATGTGTGCATTTAAGTACGTGGGTAGTGTAACGAGTAAAGATGGAAGTTTGGAGGGTGAAGTGCTTGAAAGGGTACAACAAGGAAGAAAAGTTGCTGGTTCCTTGACAGCAATGATAAGAAACAGGGAAGTGAGCATGGACGTGAAAAAGTTACTACATGATGGTATTGTGATAACAACTCTAACGTATGGAAGTAAAGCTTGAACCTTACTGGAGGGACAAGTCAAGAGTGAGAGCAGTGGCAATGAATTACTTGAGAGGAGCCTGTGGAATCAAATGGAGAAAGAGATTGACAAATGAGGTGAAGGAGCGTTGTGGTGTGGATGTGGATGTGATAGGAAGCGTTAGGAGAAACACACTAAGGTGGTTTGGCCATATGGACAGGATGGAAAGTGAGAGACTGACGAGAAGTGTAGCTATGTGAGTGAGGTGGAGGGGAGAGAGGGAGGGGGAAGCCAAGGATGAGATGGGGGGATGGAGTGGAGAGGTATATGAGAGACAGGGTGTGTGTGAGACGGGGTATCCGGACAACTGCCCCCTGGACAACCGCCCCCCGGGCAATTACCTCCCGCTAAAGATTAGGTTAGGTTAGGTTAGGTCAGGTTAAGTTAGGTTTGGTTTGGTTTGGTTAGGTTAGGTTAGGTCAGGTCAGGTCAGGTTGATAGGTTAGATTGGGTTAGGTTAGGTGAGGTTCAGTTAGGTTAGGTTAGGTTAAGTTAGGTTAGACACTTGCGACCACTTGTACAGTGAATCGGGTGATATTTTGCGGAGATAAGTGTCCGGGGGGCAGTTGTCCTACGGGGGCAGTTGTCCTACGGGGGCAGTTGTCCTACGGGGGCAATTGTCCAGGGGACAGTTGTCCTAGAACCGTGAGATAGGAGCAGGGCAGTGAAATGGCGGGGGACAGGGCGACAAGGAGGCGATTTGTTTGTGGCCACCCCTTACGGGATTGAGACGTCTGGCAATAGAGATAGACAGATAAAGGGACGAGTAATTGCTTAAGTCGTCTCCAGATAGCTACGTGATAGTGTGTCTGTCTGTTGTATTGTTAACTATGGAAAGCCTTGATCGACTAACCTATCTTTTGCAGGCTTGTATCCACTGACCCTATCTAGGTCAAGTTCCAGTAGTAAGACATCAGGTCAGTGTTCAATGTTATAAGAGATAAGAAATCTAGCTACTTCTGGCTGTCCTTACATTATATTTTTGCTATTCCTCATCAATTTTCTGGCGATTTGCAAGGGTTGATCGGACTGAAGGGGTTTCAAAGATCTTAGAGAGTGGACGGAGTTAATTGAGGGAGGGAGAGAGAGAGAGAGAGAGAGAGAGAGAGAGAGAGAGAGAGAGGGCACATACTTACGATGGCTGGGCTGTAGACAAACAATTAAGGGTGGTTTGGGGGTGATGGTGGAAAATGAAAGAAAAGGGTTTAGCCGTGAAGGTGTCTGAATAGCAGATGTATGGGTGTGGTGGAGTGTTGACGTGTATGGTGTGGGAAGGGGAGTGTGGTGGTGTCAAGGTGTAAAGTGGAAGAAGGAGGAGGTGTAAAAGTGTTAGGTTTGCAGTTTGAGAAGAGGTGGTGTGGTGACAATGAGTAGCAAACGGAAGTGTAGGGAGAGCCATGTTAAGGGCATGGTTTGGAAAAAAAAAAAAAAAAAAAAAAAAGAGAGAGAGACGTGTGAATGTGAGGGGAGTGGGATAAAGAAAAAAAAAAAAATGTTGGAAGGGATGGGAGTTAGATGTGTGGAAAACAAGAGGCTTTCACAGAGGAGGTGTGTAGGTCCAGTGTGTAAACAAGTGTAGGAAGAGGTAGAAGTTCGGTGTAAGGTGTGGGGAAAAAAACAAAAAAATGAACAGGGAGAAGAGGTGTAAAGGTAGATGGTGTTAAAACAGGGGGATCCGAAATAAAGGTGTGGGAAGAGATGAAAGATGGAAATGTATGACAGAAAGGTGCGGGGGAAAAAAAATCGATGTTAAGTGTGGAGGCATAAATGCTTGAGGTGCAGGAAAAGGGTGTTAGATTACAGCTACCCCATGGACAAAAAAAAAGAGGAAAAAAACAAAAGGAAATGGTAAGTGTATAAATAAAAATGGTGTGGAAAAAGGGTGTGTGGAAGGGAGATGCATTTAGTGAAAAGAGAGAAAAAAAAGATGGGTGTAAGAAATAGCTACGTAAAAATTAAGCATAAAACTGTGTGTAGAAATGATGTGTGTAAAATGTAGTAGTATGAAAACAACAGTGTGTGGGAAGGGGCGATGTGTAAAATGTGTAAAATAAAATGTAGGTGTGGGGAGGTATAGGTGTATGAGGTGGAAATAAATATGTATGGAAAAATCAGGCGTGGGAAGGAAGATGTATAAGGTTAAAAAAAAAA
>NW_027643150.1:0-41966 GCF_032717465.1 Coenobita brevimanus | reverse complement strand
ATTGTTCTTACCTAATTGTATCTTTACAGGAATGAGTCAAGCTCGTACTGTCCCGTGTCTTAAACCATATTTATCGTACATATCCTTAAATTTGTGAATTGTTTTGGCACACACTATTTCATTCGGTAGTGCATTCCATTGATCAATTGCTCTGTTTGGGAAACTGAATTTCCTTACGTCTTTATCACCTCTCTTCTTATGCAGTTTTTTGCAGTGTCCTCTTGCTGATGCTTCTCCATATGTTAAGTAATCATTTATGTCTATTTTCTCCTTCCCTGATATGCACTTAAATAGCATTATCATGTCACCTCTTTTCCTTCTCTCCTGTAGTGTTGGTAGATTCAGTTTATTTAGTCTTTCTTCGTAGCTTAGGTCCCTTAAGCTTGGTATCCATCTTGTAGCGGCCCTTTGAACTTTTTCAATCTTGTCTATGTGCTTTTTGAGATGAGGACTCCAGACTACTGATGCGTATTCCAGGGTTGGTCTAATGAATGATGTTATTATCCTTCTTAGCATGTCTTCATTTATGTATGTGAATGCTATTCTCATATTTGCAAGCAGTGTATACATGTTCCGTACCTTCTCGCTGATGTGGTCAGCCGGAGATAGTCTGTTATTGATAATCACACCTAGGTCTTTCTCTCTTTCTGATGTGTATAGGGTTTATTTCCTAACTTATAATCCCAATCAGGTCTTTTTCCACTTTTACCAAACTTGATTACATGACACTTGTCCACATTGAATTCAGTTTGCCATGTGCTACTCCATTCATGAAGTTTATTTAATTCTTCTTGTAGCTCCCTACAAGAGTCTGTGCTAGTAATTCTTCTTTGTATTTTTGCATCATCTGCAAACATATTTAGATAGCTCTCAATTCCAGTGTTACTGTTTATATCATTTATATACACTAAAAACATGACTGGTGCCAGCACCGAACCCTGTGGTACTCCACTAGTCACTTCTTTCCATGATGAGTAGTTTCCTCTTAGTACTGTCCTCATTTCTCTTTTTATGAGAAAGTCCTGCATCCAACAAAACAGTTTGCCTCGAATTCCTCCTTGATGGTACAGTTTCCATAAAAGTCTTTGGTGTGGTACTGTGTCAAAAGCTTTCTTGAAATCTAAATAGATACTGTCCACCCATCCTTCCCTTTCCTGTATTGTGTTTGTTACTCTGTCATAGTAGCTCAACAGATTAGTAACACATGATTTTCCTTTTCTGAAACCAAACTGTCTTTCTGTTATCATACTGTGTTCTTCTAAATGATTTACCCAAGCTTTTCTTATAAGTTTTTCTAATACCTTGCTTACAACACTGGTCAGTGATACTGGTCGGTAGTTGAGAGGATTTTGTCTATTTCCTTTCTTGAATAAGGGGACTATATTTGCTTTTTTCCAAATATCAGGTAGTTTACCTTGACTCAAGGATTTCTTGAAAATTAAAAATAATGGTTTACTTAACTCCTTTGCACATTCTCGTAATACCCAACATGAAATTTCATCAGGACCACTTGCTTTTCCTCTGTCTAATCTACTTAACTCCTCCTGTATTACTTTTTCTGCTATTTGTATATCTGGTAGTATGTGTGGATATGCGTGTTCCACATAGTCCCTCTCAAAATTTTTTTCTTCTGTAAAAACTAATTGGAAATTCTTATTTAGTGCTTCACAAATATCTTTCTCTTGTGTATAAGTGATTCCCTCGTCCGTAATGGATTGTATTATATCTTTTACTTTGGTTTTGCTTCTGATATAGCTGTAAAACAGCTTTTGGTTGATCACTACTTTTATTTATTATATCCTCCTCAAACTGTTTTTGGGCTTCCCTCCTTATTCTTGTATAGTCATTTCTTGCCTGTTTGTAATTATTATACGCCCTTTCACTATTGTGTCTTCTGTATCTATTCCACAACAAATCTCTTCTTTCTTTTGATTTTTTACATTCTCTATTGAACCATTTCTGTATTTTCTTATCTGTTTCTTTGTGCTGTGGGATGTACTTCTGGACTCCTATTTCATAAAATTCACAAAATTTTTTATATACAGCATTTAAATCTTGTCCTCTAAGCTCATTTTCCCAATCAGCTTCTAAGAAATACTTCTTTAGCTCTTGATAATTTCCCTTTTTATAGTTTAGGCTCTTCTTGTAACTGTCATTGCTGTTTACTATGTCATATGCTATCCTGAAGTTATAATTTAGTACTTCATGATCGCTTTTGCCGAGTGGAGGGTGATATAGTAAACTGTCAGTATCATTTTTCTTGCCTAGTAAATATTAGATCTAGCACTGAAGGTACATCAAGTCCTCTTTTTCTGGTGGTTTTCCCTCACATGTTGCGTTAAGAAAAACTCTTGTACAGAGATCCAGGAGCTTTTGGTCCCAACAGCTTTCTTGGCTATTTATATCTAGAGTATTCCAATTTATATCTGTATTGAAGTCCCCAGTTAGTATACTTCGTTCCGATTTCTCTTCCATTTTATGTAGTAATGATCTTATACTCTGAATTGTACTCTCTGCCAGGTCCTCATATTCGTCTCTTTCCCATGTGTTTGATCTGGGTGGCATGTACAAATTGGCTACAATTATTTACCTTCAGATGTGTCGATCTCTAATGCAATTAGTCCTACTTGTGATGGTATATCTAGTTTTAATTCCTTGACTTTTAGATTTTTCTTAGTTAATATTATAATTCCTCCTCCTTTTTTTAAATTTCTGTCTCTTCTCCATATATTGTATTCCTCTAAGTTTAGTATGTCATTGGATATCCTTGGTGTTAATTTTGTCTCAGTTAGGCATATTATTTGTGGTTCATTTTCTCTGACATAATCATTCATCTCTAGTAATTTAGATACCACTCCATCCACATTTGAGTACATCAACTTTATCATCTTGTTTATATACTTGTCATGACATGGTTCTACTACCTTCCTCCTTTTTCTTCCATCCTGTTTGTGTGTGTGTGTGTGTGTGTGTGTGTGTGTGTGTGTCCATGCGTCACTTCTATAACGTTGTTCCATTTTTTCAGGTATACGGCCACTTCCTCAGTTACTGTTGAATTTTGGTCGACATACATCGACTTAAAAAGAGTTTAGGAGACTAAGGTATCAGGTTTGCCTGAAGGCTGACTTTTTGTTTTGTTTTCGTGCCCGACTCTGGGCAAAGGCTTCAGAGCCTATTTCTCGGGGGCAGTGGCCTATCCCAAGGCCCAGTAGTCCCCCTACACCTCCACATGTCACCACTTCGGCGCTAACACCCACCGTCCATATTGAATGCATGCTAGGTCTGTCTCATACACGACTGGTGTACTGGTACTAGCGGGGGTATTTTTACATGTCGCCGGGTCATCTGGTAGATCAGGAAAGTCTGCATTTAGGAAATTCAAATCCTTAAACTGTTCCCTGCCCCAGCCGGTATTCGATCCTGGGTCCACTAAGACTGCAGGCCGCCTCTCTACCGATTCAGCCACCGCCTCCCCCTAGTACAAACTCGTAGACTACGGGGTCAGCTCATTAAAGTGTTTAAAATTTGAATGGGTTTCACAATCATTACATAGAAAGATGCTTACTTTTAACACGGAGTCTGTACACAACCATGGTTGGAAGCTGTAAATGAGAAAATTTACCAGCAGAATTACGTGAAAATTTTTTCACGTGCAAGATCTGCTCCACATGGAACTGACTCAACATGGACGTTGTTAACACTACAGTAGAGAAGTGTAAGGGATTCATCGGCAGGATCTTACACTAGAATAAATGTGAATTGGATATGCATTCCCAGGCAAACAAGAAGTATCTCCATGGTATGGGCTGCATAGTCATTAACATCTAAACTTTCCTTGTAACTCTCTCTCTCTCTCTCTCTCTCTCTCTCTCTCTCTCTCTCTCTCTCTCTCTTTCTGTGTGTGTGTGTGTGTGTGTGTGTGTGTGTGTGTGTGTGTGTGTGTATGTGTGTAAAAGAAGTGTCTACTATCGCAACATATAATCGCAGCAGATTTATTCTCTCTCTCTCTCTCTCTCTCTCTCTCTCTCTCTCTCTCTCTCTCTCTCTCTCTCTCTCTCTCTCTCTCTCTGTTCTTCTCACCTAATTGTATCTTTACAGGAATGAGTCAAGCTCGTACTGTCCCGTGTCTTAAACCATATTTATCGTACATATCCTTAAATTTGTGAATTGTTTTGGCACACACTATTTCATTCGGTAGTGCATTCCATTGATCAATTGCTCTGTTTGGGGAAACTGAATTTCCTTACGTCTTTATCACCTCTCTTCTTATGCAGTTTTTTGCAGTGTCCTCTTGCTGATGCTTCTCCATATGTTAAGTAATCATTTATGTCTATTTTCTCCTTTCCTGATTTGCATTTATATAGCATTATCATGTCACCTCTTTTCCTTCTCTCCTGTAGTGTTGGTAGATTCAGTTTATTTCGTCTTTCTTCGTAGCTTAGGTCCCTTAAGCTTGGTATCCATCTTGTAGCGGCCCTTTGAACTTTTTCAATCTTGTCTATGTGCTTTTTGAGATGAGGACTCCGGACTACTGATGCATATTCCAGGGTTGGTCTAATGAATGATGTTATTATCCTTCTTAGCATGTCTTCATTTATGTATGTGAATGCTATTCTCATATTTGCAAGCAGTGTATACATGTTCCGTACCTTCTCGCTGATATAGTCAGCCGGAGATAGTCTGTTATTGATAATTACACCTAGGTCTTTCTCTCTTTCTGATGTATATAGGGTTTTATTTCGTAACTTATAATCCCAATCAGGTCTTTTTCCACTTTTACCAAACTTGATTACATGACACTTGTCCACATTGAATTCCATTTGCCATGTACTACTCCATTCATGAAGTTTATTTAATTCTTCTTGTAGCTCTTTACAAGAGTCTGTGTTAGTAATTCTCCTTTGTATTTTTGCATCATCTGCAAACATATTCAGATAGCTCTCATTTCCAGTGTTACTGTTTATATCATTTATATACAATAAAAACATGATTGGTGCCAGCACTGAACCCTGTGGTACTCCACTAGTCACTTCTTTCCATGATGAGTAGTTTCCTCTTAGTACTGTCCTCATTTCTCTTTTTATGAGAAAGTCTTGCATCCAACAAAACAGTTTACCTCGAATTCCTCCTTGATGGTACAGTTTCCATAAAAGTCTTTGGTGTGGTACTGTGTCAAAAGCTTTCTTGAAATCTAAATAGATACTGTCCACCCATCCTTCTCTTTCCTGTATTGTGTTTGTTACTCTGTCATAGTAGCTTAACAGATTAGTAACACATGATTTTCCTTTTCTGAAACCAAACTGTCTTTCTGTTATCATACTGTGTTCTTCCAGATGATTTACCCAAGCTTTTCTTATAAGTTTTTCTAATACCTTGCTTACAACACTGGTCAGTGATACTGGTCGGTAGTTGAGTGGATTTTGTCTATTTCCTTTCTTGAATAAGGGGACTATATTTGCTTTTTTCCAAATATCTGGTAGTTTACCTTGACTCAAGGATTTCTTGAAAATTAAAAATAATGGTTTACATAACTCCTTTGCACATTCTCGTAATACCCAACATGAAATTTCATCAGGACCACTTGCTTTTCCTCTGTCTAATCTACTTAACTCCTCCTTTATTACTTTTTCTGCTATTTGTATATCTGGTAGTATGTGTGGACATGCGTGTTCCACATAGTCCCTCTCAAAATTTTTTTCTTCTGTAAATCTAATTGGAAATTCTTATTTAGTGCTTCACAAATATCTTTCTCTTGTGTATAAGTGATTCCCTCGTCCATAATGGATTGTATTATATCTTTTACTTTAGTTTTGCTTCTGATATAGCTGTAAAACAGCTTTGGTTGATCACTACTTTTATTTATTATATCCTCCTCAAACTGTTTTTGGGCTTCCCTCCTTATTCTTGTATAGTCGTTTCTTGCCTGTTTGTAATTATTGTACGCCCTTTCACTATTGTGTCTTCTGTATCTATTCCACAACAAATCTCTTCTTTCTTTTGATTTTTTACATTCTGTATTGAACCATTTCTGTATTTTCTTATCTGCTTCTTTGTGCTGTGGGATGTACTTCTGGACTCCTATTTCATAAAATTCACAAATTTTTTTATATACAGCATTTAAATCTTGTCCTCTAAGCTCATTTTCCCAATCAACGTCTAAGAAATACTTCTTTAGGTCTTGATAATTTCCTTTTTATAGTTTAGGCTGTTTTTGTAACTATCATTGCTGTTTACTATGTCATATGCTATCCTGAAGTTATAGTTTAGTACTGCATGATCGCTTTTGCCGAGTGGAGGGTGATATATTAAACTGTCAATATCATTTTCTTGCCTTGTAAATATTAGATCTAGTACTGAAGGTACATCAAGTCCTCTTTTTCTGGTGGTTTCCCTCACATGTTGCGTTAAGAAAAACTCTTGTACGAGATCCAGGAGCTTTTGGTCCCAACAGCTTTCTTGGCTATTTATATCTAGAGTATTCCAATTTATATTTGTATTGAAGTCCCCAGTTAGTATAATTTTTTTCCGATTTCTCTTCCATTTTATGTAGCAATGATCTTACACTCTGAACTGTACTCTCTGCCAGGTCCTCATATTCGTCTCTTTCCCATGTGTTTGATCTGGGTGGCATGTACAAATTTGCTACAATTACTTTACCTTCAGATGTGTCGATCTCTACTGCAATCAGTTCTACTTGTGATGGTATATCTAGTTTTATTTCCTTGACTTTTATATTTTTCTTAGTTAATATTATAATTCCTCCTCCTTGTGTGTGTGTGTGTGTGTGTGTGTGTGTGTGTGTGTTTGTGTGTGTGTGTAAAAGAGGTGTCTACTACCGCAACATTTAATCACAACAGACTAATTCTCTCTCTCTCTCTCTCTCTCTCTCTCTCTCTCTCTCTCTCTCTCTCTCTCTCTCTCTCTATATATATATATATATATATATATATATATATATATAATCTGTGCGTGTGTGTGTGTGTGTGTGTGTTTGTTCTTACCTTACCTAATTGTTCTTACCTAATTGTATCTTTACAGGAATGAGTCAAGCTCGTACTGTCCCGTGTCTTAAACCATATTTATCGTACATATCCTTAAATTTGTGAATTGTTTTGGCACACACTATTTCATTCAGTAGTGCATTCCATTGATCAATTGCTCTGTTTGGGAAACTGAATTTCCTTACGTCTTTATCAACTCTCTTCTTATGCAGTTTTTTGCAGTCCTCTTGCTGATGCTTCTCACTCCGAGCTCAGACGTTGTCTAGTGAGGAGGTCAGGCCGATTTGTCCCGAGATCTGAACTCTGTTTCATTTACTCGTGGCGATTTTCGAGCATTTTTCTCAGTTTTGGCAGTGTTGAGACTTAGTCTCTGGCACTGAGAAAGATTTTTTGCTGTTTTCCAGGTTTTTCTGCGACTTCGTCTCAGATTGCCTGGGTGTGAGTGGGAGTGCGTGTGTGTTTGTGACTGTGTGTGTGTGTGTGTGTGTTTTTTTTTTTTTTTTTTTTTTTTTTTTTTTTTTTTTTTTGGCCTGCCGTTAGTGTCCCTCACTGTAGTACGACGCCGAACCCTGAAGGGGTGCCGTTAGGGCACTTCCATGAGGGGGGGCCATTAGGGCCTGGTTAAAGGAGGCAGTGAGGGCGGCTCTGGTAGATTAGGGAAGTCCCGAAAGGGGAAGTGGCAGGGCCTCCCACGTCGCCCTTTAGAGGGCGGGGAGCATAGGTTGCCTGTCACTGTAGGGAACTAGGCCACTTTTTGTATTTATTGTTTTTGTATTAAGAGTGAGTGTTGGTGTAATTGCTTGTGTGACTGTGTGAGTGGTGTCAGTGAGTGTCTGTCAGTCCCAGGGACTATGAAGGGGATCCGGTCCCCTAGGCCTACAGGGCCGGTACGCTTGCCTCCCAAGCAGAGGCCTTCCCCGCCCTGCTACTGTGCCAGGCGCGAGCGAGGGCCCAAATCCTTCTGACGGCAGCTCTCGCTCGTCGACGTCTGGCGAGACCTCTGCAAAGCAGCTTCCCCTGAGGTTGAAAAGAAGGGGCTTACTCAGCCTGCTTCCAGGCCAGGCGCGAAGCGGGAGCGGCGCCTCTCAGACGCCAGCTCCCACTCGTCGACGTCTGGCGACGCCTCTGCTTCCCCTCCCTCTCCGATGCTTAAGGGGACTGCTCCCTGTGCGCGGCCAGCTGCTTCAGGCCCCACTTCCACTGCGGCACGTGCACGTGCAACCAAGGTTGCACGTGTGCATGAAGGAATGGAGGACGACTCCTCGGCTCCTCCTGCCCCCAGAGCTAAAACTCAGCCTCTTGACAGCGCCCATGCAATCGCTACTCCATCTGTGCGCCCGTGCCCTCAGGCACCTACCACTGCCAAGGTGCCACCACCTGCTGCCATGGCTGCAAACAAGAGAGAGAGTACTGCAGCAGCACCCACTACTGCTACTCCCCCTGATGGAGCTGCCACTTCTGCTACACCCGTCAACTCTCTTGATGATGACAGTTTCATCCCTGTGGTGCGTAAACCACGACGAGTGCCGCAGGGAAACGCCCCTCCTCCTGCATCCAGGACTTCGGTGCCACGGAGGCATCCCTCCGTGTCGGTAGCCGTGCGCCCTCCACCTCGCTCTTCCTATCCAGCGTTCCACGTGCCTGTGCAAGAGGGGTACGCGACAAGCTACGATGCTGTAGCCACACTGGAACGCCACCTGCCAGGGCTGCGATGCTCCAATGTCATTGGGAAAGACGGCAGCTCAGTCTTGGTCCCAAAAGACGAGGGAGCATACGATCTGTTAAGGGCGACAGCACAGGACGAGGCCTCTCCTGTCAAAATAATAGAGCTGACACCTGGGCAGCAGAATTCCAAAGCAGTCGTGATGGGCTATCCTTTGCGGATGCCGGTGGAGATACTCCTCCAGCACCCTCAGGTCGAAGAGGAAACCCGCTGCCAGAAAGCGCGGACCAGGGAGGAGACTCGGCAGGTTGTCGTCACCCTGCGGGGTCCTCTGATCCCTGTTATCGACCTGGGGAACTGGGGAGAGTACCACCTCCGCCCCTTCACCCCCGAGCCACTCCGCTGCTACAGGTGCCAGCGTCCACGGGCACCACAGAGCCAATTGCAACCGGCCTGTGATCTGTGGGATGTGCAGTGGCCCACACGAAACGGGAGAGATGCCTAGTAAAATTCAAGGCCAAGGAGCCTGTCTCCACCCGCTGCCCCAACTGCTCGGGAAACACCATGTGTGGCACCCCAGCTGTCCAACCAGAATTGCTCTGGTCGATCGTGGCCCGAGAATTCCAAGCTGCCTGGAGTGAGGGAGAAGCAGGTGAGCAGCAACAATCCGGCACCTCCGGGTACTTTCATTTGGGGGCAGCAACATCGTCCAGCAGCGACTGCACCCAGTACTAGACGAGAGAGCGTTTCCGCCACTCCAACCTGCTCTCACTCGTCACACTACGACCGCGGGGAGGTCCATCACCCTCCTCCACCCAAAGTCCAGAAGATAGTCGAGGAGTCTACTCCACCAATGCCTCACAACACGGACTCTCCTCTCATAGTGTTCACCAGAGAGGAACTGCGAATGCTGGGCACAGAAATTGCCAAGCCTGGCTCAGATGCTGGGGACGATCCTCGGCAGGCCTCTGGAAACGGCGCCACTTGGCCACAGGCCGTCAACGTCATAGTAGACCGAGTGGTAGAGGCAAAAGAACACCCTTGCCCTTCTGCCCTGGCACCTCCAGCATCATCTCCCACACAGACAACCATGGAGGAACCGCTACCCACCCAGCTTCATCTGCCTCGCCCTTGCATGTCAGACAACATGACTCCGGGGCTCACACCAGCCACAGCAGCCATAGAGGAAGAGCAAAGGGCTCTTGGCCTCCAGACAGATCCTCCCCAATGCCAGACACAACTGTCAACCCCAACCCAGACGATGGAGGAGGTTCGTCTATGTCTCTCTCCGGACGGCAGGATGACACCTCCCTCAGAATCCTCCAGTGGAACTGCCTAGGAGCACGGAGCAAGCTCCCGCTCTTGCAGGAGGCGGCTGAGAGGGACCGCCCCCATATCATATTACTGCAGGAGACCCTGCTCCCAGACAGTTCCACATTTCGTCTCACGGGTTACACCACCCATCTCCTCCCGTACGTTCGTGGCGTCACACGGGGATGTGCCGTTCTGGTTCAGGACCACATTGCGTGCACGGATTGTGAGCCCCCTCCTTTCTGTGGACCTGATGTGGAGGTCCAGGGCGTGGTTCTCCACCTGGCTGAGTCGCCTCTAACGGTATATAACATATACCGGAGCCAGAGGGGCACTCTATAGTTGGGAGATTTGTTCTCCCAAGCTGCTAGGGAGCCGTGTATATAGGGTGACTTCAATGCCCACCACGCCCTTCTATCTTCGCCTCTTCAGTCCAATGAAGCAGGACGGCACATCTCTTTGGTTCTGGAGGAGATGGGTGGTGTCTCCCTACTCAATGATGTGACAGAACCCACCCATATTGGGGGAGGTCGCCTCGATCTCTCCCTTGTCTCAACACCACTTGCGGGTCTGGCGTCGTGGTCACTCCACCCCCACCTTGCGAGTGATCACTTCGCTCTCAGAGTTAACCTGCCTCTCGCTCCCCTCCCGCCACCCCCACCTCCACCACCACGGTGGGACCTACGCAGGATGAACTGGACTGCCTTCGCTCGTGCTCTCACAACGGCCTTCGAGACATCCCCTCCTGCCTCGGATCTCGATAGCCAGGCAGGTCAGGTAGCACGCATTTTTGCGCCATAGCTGCCTCTCTTGCCATCCCCGTGCAGCGACGCTCGGCGAGGTGCTACCGAGACAGCTGGATCTACTGCGACAGGGTCAAGGAATTGAACAGGAGACTCAATGCGGCTCGCAGGCAGTACCGGCGGCGCCGTACATCTCCGCACCGTCGGTACTTGGTTGCAGTGACACGCCATGTGGCTTCGGAGAAACGCCGCCTTAAGGAGGAGACGTGGATCGGATGGTGTCGGACGTTGGATTCTCACTCCACTCTCCGTGAGATGTGGAGAAGAATCAAGTCCATCTCCGATCCACGTCCTCCCCGTCCTCCATCTCATCCTGACCCTGCCGCTGAGGCCAGCCATCTTGCTCAGCACTTCGCTGACCGCTCTGCCTCGTCTAATCTCCCACAGTCTGTCAGAGCCCTACAGGAACAGCTGTCCGCCTCTCGCACTGCAGCAATTCAGGCAGCATGTGATAGGCCTGACCCTGCTGACTGTCTGATCACCAGTGGGGAGCTCCATAAAGCGCTGCAGCGCAGAGAGGACACTGCGCCGGGGCTTTACGGCCTCACATACTCTGTCCTATCAAATGCCGGAGATTATGGTAGAGCACGTCTACTTGACCTGCTCAACCTATCGTGGTCTGAGGGGCTTCTTCCGAGGTCGTGGAAGACGGCTGTTATCCACCCGATTCCGAAACCTCGTGATCCCGCCGCCATGCGCCCCATCTCCCTCCTCAGCTGTGTTGCCAAGAAGGCTGAGAGGGTTGTGCGGGCTCGCCTTGCTTGGCGGCTAGGACCACTGCACCCAAGGATTTATGCTTTTCACCCTGGCAGGAGTACCACCCACTGCCTCGCATCATTCCTTGGGGAGCTGAGGAGGAAAGGGAATGGCCGTCTTCCTCGACCTTGAGAGGGCGTTTGAACTAGCGAACCCAACGGTTATCTTGGCGGCTCTTGCAGCCAGGGGTGTGGGAGGCAGGTTACTATCCTGGATCAAGGATTTTTCACTGCTCGATCAGCGGGGTCCGATTTCAGGGGCATCTCTCCCCTTTTTCTCACCATGACAATGGCACCCCGCAGGGAAGTGTCTTAAGCCCGCTCTTGTTTAACATCTTGATGGAGGGGCTTTTAACCATTGACTATGGGCCTGGCATAACACTACTGTGCTATGCAGACGACCTAGCCCTCATTTTTACCCGCAGGGACTGTTTTTCGCAGGCATATTCTGCCCTCTCCCGCCTGCATGAAAAATGCAATGAGCTAGGGCTCAAAATAAATCTTATAAAGACCAAATGTCTGCCCTTTGGCCGCCGTCCCCCTGACTTTCCGGTGCTGCTTGGAGGCCACCAGCTCACCGTGGTCACTTCGCACCAGTATCTGGGGGTCTGGTTTGACAGGGGCCTCACCTTTGGCAGCCACGTCCGATATCTGAGGGAGCGTGCCTTAACTCGCATGGCTGCCCTCCGATACCTTTCAAAACAGAGTCTGGGGGCATCATATGCAGTCCTCTGCACTTTTACATCCACGCAATCCGCTCTCTTGTGGACTACGGAGCAATCTGCTTGTCTGGTCTCACACCGTCAATCTCCAGATCGCTGGAAGTCATCCAGAATGATGCTCTACGAATCATGCTGGGTGCTCCACGTTGGACCCGGATCATTAACTTACGGATGGAGAGTGGTTTGCCGTCGCTGGCGCACCGAATAGCACTACGGTGACGCTTATCACTCACCAGTTAGTGCAGCGCCGACCAGAACTGCCAGTCTCTGCCCTGCTCCTACGACTACTACGACGACCACCTGAGCCGCTCCCCCAACGCGACTGGGCCCGAACCACAGCGGCTCTTATCCACAACCTGGAAGTCGCGCCTTGTCTCTGCCAAGGCCCTGATTCCCCATTTCCTGGGTTTCAACACCCACCGCCATGGAGGCCACCTCCATTCCACATTCTCACTCCAACGGAGGCAAAACCTCGCTCCTCTATCCCTGCCATCCTGCGACAAGAGGGTCTCAGTCAGGTGGCTGCTCTGCACTCCCCGGGCTCGGCCACTTACTTTACAGATGGGTCGGTCCACCCTGATGGCTTTGCTGGGTCCGCTTTCGTCCTTGGAAGGACAGTTGAATCATGGCGCCTCTCCCCTGGTGTATCTGCATTTCAGGCAGAGCTTGCAGCAATTCTGGGTGCGTTGCGACATGCTCACCATCATCATTACCAACGCATCGTTGTTCATACAGACTCCCTTTCTTCTCTGCAGAGGTTGCGCTCATTCTCACTGCAAGGCAATATATTTCTCATAACGGCCATCCATACATTTGCAACCCTCCTTGTCCAGAGAGGAGCCACTATCACTCTTCATTGGCTCCCAGGACATGTGGGGATCACTGGGAACGAAACAGCTGATGTCGCTGCACGCTCCGCCTGCTCTCTGCCAGAGATCACATTCCCACTTCTCCCCGGCCCATCACATGTCCGTCGCACTTTGACTGCAAAAATAGGTAGGCTGTCTCGGAGGAGCACCAGCTTTGCGTCGCTGAAGGTTCCACATCTGCGACTTGGTATGCCACAGCCACATCATACTCTCCTTTGGTGCCTCCCCCAGGCCTGCCAAACTATCTTTTAGTGCGACTTAGAAGATTACGAATGGGATTCCCATGCTATAAGCAGAGTAAAAATGTGGCAACAGATCCGTGTGCTCATTGCTTAGAGAGGTCGGATACGCCTCTCATCCATTACATACTTCACTGCCCTGCCACAGCTCATCTCAGATCTCGTCCCGCAGCTGGCTTTGCCCAATCGGGCAACGATTATACTGACGCTGCTGGCATTGTGGCCAGAACACCTTTTAAAATTTTACTACAAACAGTTAGGGACTACCCCCCTCCTCGTTAAATACAGCTTGTACGCTACATGTGCACCACTGACGGGCTCACTGTTTGCCCGTGTCTCAGCACTGCTGAGACGAATATCCAAACAACAACAACATGATGCTTCTCCATATGTTAAGTAATCATTTATGTCTATTATCTCCTTCCCCTGATATGCACTTATATAGCATTATTATCATGTCACCTCTTTTCCTTCTACTCCTGTAGTGTTGGCAGATTCAGTTTATTTAGTCTTTCTTCGTAGCTTAGGTCCCTTAAGCTTGGTATCCATCTTGTAGCGGCCCTCTTGAACTTTTTTCATAATCTTGTCTATGTGCTTTTTGAGATGAGGACTCCAGACTACTGATGCATATTCCAAGGGTTGGTCTAATGAATGATGTTATTATCCTTCTTAGCATGTCTTCATTTATGTGTATGTGAATGCTATTCTCATATTTGCAAGCAGTGTATACATGTTCTGTACCTTCTTGCATGATGTGGTCCAGCCGGAGATAGTCTGTTATTGATAATCACACCCTAGGTCTTTCTCTCTTTCTGATGTGTATAGGGTTTTATTTCCTAACTTATAATCCCAATCCAGGTCTTTTTTCCACTTTTTACCAAACTTGATTACATGACACTTGTCCACATTGAATTCCATTTGCCATGTACTACTCCATTCATGAAGTTTATTTAATTCTTCTTGTAGCTCTTTACAAGAGTCTGTGTTAGTAATTCTCCTTTGTATTTTTGCATCATCTGCAAACATGATTCAGATAGCTCTCAAATTCCAGTGTTACTGTTTATATCATTTATATACACTAAAAACATGATTGGTGCCAGCACTGAACCCTGTGGTACTCCACTAGTCACTTCTTTCTATGATGAGTAGTTTCTACCACTCTTAGTACTGTTCTGATTTCTCTTTTTTATATAGAAAGTCTTGCATCCAACAAAACAGTTTACCTCAGAATTCCTCCCATGATGGTAGTCGTTTCCATAAAAGTCTTTGGTGTGGTACTGTGTCAAAAAGCTTTCTTGAAATCTAAATACCTGTAGATACTGTCCACCACATCCTTCCTTTTCCTGTATTGTGTTTGTTACTCTGTATCATAGTAGCTCAACAGATTAGTAACCAGCATGATTTTTCTCTTTTTCTGAAACCAGAACTGTCTATTCTGTTATCATACTGGGTTCTTTCTAGATGATTTACCCAAGATTTTATTAAAAGCTAATCTAATACTATTCTTACAAAAATGTTCAGTGAAAATGGTCTGTAGTTGAGTGGATTTTGTCTATTTCCTTTCTTGAATAAGGGGACAATATTTTGCTTTTTTCCAAATATCAGGTAGTTTACCTTTGACTCAAAGGATTTCTTGAAAATTAATAATAATGGTTTACTTAACTCCTTTGCACATTCTCGTAATACCCAACATGAAATTTCATCAGGACCACTTGCTTTTCCTCTGTCTAATCTACTTAACTCCTCCTGTATTACTTTTTCAGCTATTTGTATATCTGGTAGTATGTGTGGATATGCGTGTTCCACATAGTCCCTCTCAAAATTTTTTTCTTCTGTAAAAACTAATTGGAAATTCTTATTTAGTGCTTCACAAATATCTTTCTCTTGTGTATAAGTGACTCCCTCGTCCGTAATGGATTGTATTATATCTTTTACTTTGGTTTTGCTTCTGATATAGCTGTAAAACAGCTTTGGTTGATCACTACTTTTATTTATTATATCCTCCTCAAACTGTTTTTGGGCTTCCCCCCCTTATTCTTGTATAGTCATTTCTTGCCTGTTTGTAATTATTATACGCCCTTTCACTATTATGTCTTCTGTATCTATTCCACAACAAATCTTTTTCTTTTGATTTTTTACATTCTGTATTGAACCATTTCTGTATTTTCTTATCTGCTTCTTTGTGCTGTGGGATGTACTTCTGGACTCCTATTTCATAAAATTCACAGAATTTTTTATATACAGCATTTAAATCTTGTCCTCTAAGCTCATTTTCCCAATCAACTTCTAAGAAATACTTCTTTAGGTCTTAATAATTTCCCTTTTTTATATTTTAGGCTCTTTTTGTAACTGTCATTGCTGTTTACTATGTCATATGCTATCCTGAAGTTATAATTTAGTACTGCATGATCGCTTTTGCCAAGTGGAGGGTGATATATTAAACTGTCAATATCATTTTCTTGTGTGTGTGTGTGTGTGTGTGTGTGTCTGTGTGTGTGTGTGTGTAGTAAATCTCTAATAACTTGGTTTATAATATATACTGTACTATTCCTTTATTAGTTGTTCGGACTACACGATATTAGAGAGGTTAGCTTGAAGTACAGAAACCCCCAGCTGGCTGTGACGCGAGAGTGTGGAGGGTACCGGGTGGGGTTATGGGGTCGGAGAGAAAAGTGGAGGGGTTGGGTGGGAGTGTGGGACTATGAGGGGGAAGAGAGGAGGAGGGGGATAGCTATCTATCGAGCTCAGTGTTACAAACACGGAAAAGGAAACGAACTTATTCCGACATCTGTACATACAGTTGGTGAAGGCACCTCCTCGCCACATGCACTACTCCTCAGAAAATCGGGGCGATTAGCCGAGTCCCCACTGGGAAACCGCCCCCAGAAACACTGCTCCACCAAACCCTCCCACCATACCAAGGGCACTGGAAGAAAAAAGCATTAATAAGGAAGTGAAAAGAATAATCCAAAACAATCCTACATTAGTCAGAGATTCAGCGGATATCAACAAATTTATAGTAATCACTGGTATAGAAGAGGAAGAAGTAAGAAACAAGATCTCGAGAGACAAAAAGGAGATGGCAAATGTAATGAGCTTACTGAAAGAAGTATCAGAGGAAATATATAGTAAAGACATAGAGGAACACAAAAGGTTAGGGAAATATTTGAGGAAAAAGTCAAGGCCCCTAAAGGTAACCTTCTAGAGTGTAAACACAGTGGAGGAGATACTAAAAAATGCAAGGAATCTCAGGGAAAAAGAGGAGTTCAAAAATGTATGGATAAAAAGATGCCTAACACAAGAGGAACTGGAATTACTGAAAGAGAAGAGGGAGGAAGGAAAAACAAAAAATGAGGGAAGATCAGAGGAGGAGAAGAATACATTTTTTTACAAAGTAATTGGATTGCAGGTACGAAAGATGTATATAAATAGGAGGAAATAAAAAGGAGGAAGGTAGCAGAACCAAGTCATGACAAGTATATAAATAAGATGATTAAGTTGATGTACTCAAATGTGGATGGAATGCTATCTAAATTATTAGAGATGAATGATTATATCAGAGACAATGAACCACATACAATATGCCTAACTGAAACAAAATTAATACCAAGGATATCAAATGACATCCTAAACTTAGAGGAATACAATATATTGAGAAGAGATAGGAACTTAAAAAAAGGAGGAGGAATTATAATATTAACAAAGAAAAATCTAAAAGTCACAGAAATAGAACAAGATATACTCTCACAAGTAGAACTGATTGCAGTAGAGATCAATACATCTGAAGGGAAAGCAACTGTAGCCAATTTGTACATGCCACCCAGATCAAACACATGGGAAAGAGGCGAATATGAGGATCAGGCAGAGAGTAAAATTCAGAGTTTAAGAGCATTACTATATAGAATGGAAGAGAAATCGGAAAGAATTATACTAACTGGAGATTTTAATACAAATATAAATCGGAATACTCTAGATTAAATAAGCCAAGAAAGCTGTTGGGACCAAAAGCTTCCGGATCTCGTGCAGGAGGTTTTACTAACGCAACATGTAAGGGAAAGCACCAGAAAAAGAGGACTTGATGTACCCTCAATGCAAGATCTTATATTTACTAGGCAAGAAGACGATATTAACTATTTAATACATCACCCTCCATTCGGCAGAAGCGACCATGCAGTACTATATTGCAACTTCAGGATTGCATATGACATAGTTAACAGCAATGAAAGTTACAAAAAGAGCCTAAACTATAAAAAGGGAAATTATCAAGAACTAAAGAAGTATTTCTTAGAAGTTGATTGGGAAAATGAGCTTAGAGGACAAGATTTAAATGCTGTATATAAAAAATTCTGTGAATTTTATGAAATAGGAGTCCAGAAGTACATCCCACGGCACAAAGAAGCAGATAAAATACAGAAATGGTTCAATACAGAATGTACAAAAATCAAAAAGAAAGAAGAGATTTGTTGTGGAATAGATACAGAAGACATAATAGTGAAAGGGCGTATAATAATTACAAACAGGCAAGAAATGATTATACAAGAATAAGGAGGAAGCCCAAAAACAGTTTGAGGAGGATATAATAAATAAAAGTAGTGATCAACCAAAGCTGTTTTACAGCTATATCAGAAGCAAAACCAAAGTAAAAGATATAATACAATCCATTACGGACGAGGGAGTCACTTATACACAAGAGAAAGATATTTGTGAAGCACTAAATAAGAATTTCCAATTAGTTTTTACAGAAGAAAAATTTTGAGAGGACTATGTGGAACACGCATATCCACACATACTACCAGATATACAAATAGCTGAAAAAGTAATACAGGAGGAGTTAAGTAGATTAGACAGAGGAAAAGCAAGTGGTCCTGATGAAATTTCATGTTGGGTATTACGAGAATGTGCAAAGGAGTTAAGTAAACCATTATTATTAATTTTCAAGAAATCCTTGAGTCAAGGTAAACTACCTGATATTTGGAAAAAAGCAAATATTGTCCCCTTATTCAAGAAAGGAAATAGACAAAATCCACTCAACTACCGACCAGTATCACTGACCAGTGTTGTAAGCATAGTATTAGAAAAAGCTTATAAGAAAAGCTTGGGTAAATCATCTAGAAGAACCCAGTATGATAACAGAAAGACAGTTTGGTTTCAGAAAGGAAAATCATGTGTTACTAATCTGTTGAGCTACTATGACAGAGTAACAAACACAATACAGGAAAAGGAAGGATGGGTGGACAGTATCTACAGGTATTTAGATTTCAAGAAAGCTTTTGACACAGTACCACACCAAAGACTTTTATGGAAACACTACCATCATGGAGGAATTCGAGGTAAACTGTTTTGTTGGATGCAAGACTTTCTTATAAAAGAGAAATCAGAACAGTACTAGAGGAAACTACTCATCATAGAAAGAAGTGACTAGTGGAGTACCACAGGGTTCAGTGCTGGCACCAATCATGTTTTTAGTGTATATAAATGATATAAACAGTAACACTGGAATTGAGAGCTATCTGAATATGTTTGCAGATGATGCAAAAATACAAAGGAGAATTACTAACACAGACTCTTGTAAAGAGCTACAAGAAGAATTAAATAAACTTCATGAATGGAGTAGTACATGGCAAATGGAATTCAATGTGGACAAGTGTCATGTAATCAAGTTTGGTAAAAGTGGAAAAAGACCTGATTGGGATTATAAGTTAGGAAATAAAACCCTATACACATCAGAAAGAGAAAGACCTAGGTGTGATTATCAATAACAGACTATCTCCGGCTGACCACATCAGCAAGAAGGTACAGAACATGTATACACTGCTTGCAAATATGAGAATAGCATTCACATACATAAATGAAGACATGCTAAGAAGGATAATAACATCATTCATTAGACCAACCCTGGAATATGCATCAGTAGTCTGGAGTCCTCATCTCAAAAAGCACATAGACAAGATTGAAAAAGTTCAAAGGGCCGCTACAAGATGGATACCAAGCTTAAGGGACCTAAGCTACGAAGAAAGACTAAATAAACTGAATCTGCCAACACTACAGGAGAGAAGGAAAAGAGGTGACATGATAATGCTATATAAGTGCATATCAGGGAAGGAGATAATAGACATAAATGATTACTTAACATATGGAGAAGCATCATGTTGTTGTTGTTTGGATATTCGTCTCAGCAGTGCTGAGACACGGGCAAACAGTGAGCCCGTCAGTGGTGCACATGTAGCGTACAAGCTGTATTTAACGAGGAGGGGGGTAGCCCCTAACTGTTTGTAGTAAAATTTTAAAAGGTGTTCTGGCCACAATGCCAGCAGCGTCAGTATAATCGTTGCCCGATTGGGCAAAGCCAGCTGCGGGACGAGATCTGAGATGAGCTGTGGCAGGGCAGTGAAGTATGTAATGGATGAGAGGCGTATCCGACCTCTCTAAGCAATGAGCACACGGATCTGTTGCCACATTTTTACTCTGCTTATAGCATGGGAATCCCATTCGTAATCTTCTAAGTCGCACTAAAAGATAGTTTGGCAGGCCTGGGGGAGGCACCAAAGGAGAGTATGATGTGGCTGTGGCATACCAAGTCGCAGATGTGGAACCTTCAGCGACGCAAAGCTGGTGCTCCTCCCGAGACAGCCTACCTATTTTTGCAGTCAAAGTGCGACGGACATGTGATGGGCCGGGGAGAAGTGGGAATGTGATCTCTGGCAGAGAGCAGGCGGAGCGTGCAGCGACATCAGCTGTTTCGTTCCCAGTGATCCCCACATGTCCTGGGAGCCAATGAAGAGTGATAGTGGCTCCTCTCTGGACAAGGAGGGTTGCAAATGTATGGATGGCCGTTATGAGAAATATATTGTCTTGCAGTGAGAATGAGCGCAACCTCTGCAGAGAAGAAAGGGAGTCTGTATGAACAACGATGCGTTGGTAATGATGATGGTGAGCATGTCGCAACGCACCCAGAATTGCTGCGAGCTCTGCCTGAAATGCAGATACACCAGGGGAGAGGCGCCATGATTCAACTGTCCTTCCAAGGACGAAAGCGGACCCAGCAAAGCCATCAGGGTGGACCGACCCATCTGTAAAGTAAGTGGCCGAGTGCAGAGCAGCCACCTGACTGAGACCCTCTTGTCGCAGGATGGCAGGGATAGAGGAGCGAGGTTTTGCCTCCGTTGGAGTGAGAATGTGGAATGGAGGTGGCCTCCATGGCGGTGGGTGTTGAAACCCAGGAAATGGGGAATCAGGGCCTTGGCAGAGACAAGGCGCGACTTCCAGGTTGTGGATAAGAGCCGCTGTGGTTCGGGCCCAGTCGCGTTGGGGAGCGGCTCAGGTGGTCGTCGTAGTAGTCGTAGGAGCAGGGCAGAGACTGGCAGTTCTGGTCGGCGCTGCACTAACTGGTGAGTGATAAGCGTCACTCGTAGTGCTATTCGGTGCGCCAGCGACGGCAAACCACTCTCCATCCGTAAGTTAATGATCCGGGTCCAACGTGGAGCACCCAGCATGATTCGTAGAGCATCATTCTGGATGACTTCCAGCGATCTGGAGATTGACGGTGTGAGGCCAGACAAGCAGATTGCTCCGTAGTCCACAAGAGAGCGGATTGCGTGGATGTAAAAAGTGCAGAGGACTGCATATGATGCCCCCAGACTCTGTTTTGAAAGGTATCGGAGGGCAGCCATGCGAGTTAAGGCACGCTCCCTCAGATATCGGACGTGGCTGCCAAAGGTGAGGCCCCTGTCAAACCAGACCCCCAGATACTGGTGCGAAGTGACCACGGTGAGCTGGTGGCCTCCGAGCAGCACCGGGAAGTCAGGGGGACGGCGGCCAAAGGGCAGACATTTGGTCTTTATAAGATTTATTTTGAGCCCTAGCTCATTGCATTTTTCATGCAGGCGGGAGAGGGCAGAATATGCCTGCGAAAAACAGTCCCTGCGGGTAAAAATGAGGGCTAGGTCGTCTGCATAGCACAGTAGTGTTATGCCAGGCCCATAGTCAATGGTTAAAAGCCCCTCCATCAAGATGTTAAACAAGAGCGGGCTTAAGACACTTCCCTGAGGGGTGCCATTGTCATGGTGAGAAAAAGGGGAGAGATGCCCCTGAAATCGGACCCCTGCTGATCGAGCAGTGAAAAAATCCTTGATCCAGGATAGTAACCTGCCTCCCACACCCCTGGCTGCAAGAGCCGCCAAGATAACCGTTGGGTTCGCTAGTTCAAACGCCCTCTCAAGGTCGAGGAAGACGGCCATTCCCTTTCCTCCCCTCAGCTCCCCAAGGAATGATGCGAGGCAGTGGGTGGTACTCCTGCCAGGGTGAAAAGCATAAATCCTTGGGTGCAGCGGACCCAGCCGCCAAGCAAGGCGAGCCCGCACAACCCTCTCAGCCGTCTTGGCAACACAGCTGAGGAGAGAGATGGGGCGCATGGCGGCGGGATCACAAGGTTTCGGAATCGGGTGGATAACAGCCGTCTTCCACGACCTCGGAAGACGCCCCTCAGACCACGATAGGTTGAGCAGGTCAAGTAGACGTGCTCTACCATAATCTCCGGCATTTGATAGGACAGAGTATGTGAGGCCGTAAAGCCCCGGCGCAGTGTCCTCTCTGCGCTGCAGCGCTTTATGGAGCTCCCCACTGGTGATCAGACAGTCAGCAGGGTCAGGCCTATCACATGCTGCCTGAATTGCTGCAGTGCGAGAGGCGGACAGCTGTTCCTGTAGGGCTCTGACAGACTGCGGGAGATTAGACGAGGCAGAGCGGTCAGCGAAGTGCTGAGCAAGACGGCTGGCCTCAGCGGCAGGGTCAGGATGAGATGGAGGACGGGGAGGACGTGGATCGGAGATGGACTTGATTCTTCTCCACATCTCACGGAGAGTGGAGTGAGAATCCAACGTCCGACACCATCCGATCCACGTCTCCTCCTTAAGGCGGCGTTTCTCCGAAGCCACATGGCGTGTCACTGCAACCAAGTACCGACGGTGCGGAGATGTACGGCGCCGTCGGTACTGCCTGCGAGCCGCATTGAGTCTCCTGTTCAATTCCTTGACCCTGTCGCAGTAGATCCAGCTGTCTCGGTAGCACCTCGCCGAGCGTCGCTGCACGGGGATGGCAAGAGAGGCAGCTTGCGCAAAAATGCGTGCTACCTGACCTGCCTGGCTATCGAGATCCGAGGCAGGAGGGGATGTCTCGAAGGCCGTTGTGAGAGCACGAGCGAAGGCAGTCCAGTTCATCCTGCGTAGGTCCCACCGTGGTGGTGGAGGTGGGGGTGGCGGGAGGGGAGCGAGAGGCAGGTTAACTCTGAGAGCGAAGTGATCACTCGCAAGGTGGGGGTGGAGTGACCACGACGCCAGACCCGCAAGTGGTGTTGAGACAAGGGAGAGATCGAGGCGACCTCCCCCAATATGGGTGGGTTCTGTCACATCATTGAGTAGGGAGACACCACCCATCTCCTCCAGAACCAAAGAGATGTGCCGTCCTGCTTCATTGGACTGAAGAGGCGAAGATAGAAGGGCGTGGTGGGCATTGAAGTCGCCCCCTATATACACGGCTCCCCTAGCAGCTTGGGAGAACAAATCTCCCAACTATAGAGTGCCCCTCTGGCTCCGGTATATGTTATATACCGTTAGAGGCGACTCAGCCAGGTGGAGAACCACGCCCTGGACCTCCACATCAGGTCCACAGAAAGGAGGGGGCTCACAATCCGTGCACGCAATGTGGTCCTGAACCAGAACGGCACATCCCCGTGTGACGCCACGAACGTACGGGAGGAGATGGGTGGTGTAACCCGTGAGACGAAATGTGGAACTGTCTGGGAGCAGGGTCTCCTGCAGTAATATGATATGGGGGCGGTCCCTCTCAGCCGCCTCCTGCAAGAGCTTGCTCCGTGCTCCTAGGCAGTTCCACTGGAGGATTCTGAGGAGGTGTCATCCTGCCGTCCGGAGAGAGACATAGACGAACCTCCTCCATCGTCTGGGTTGGGGTTGACAGTTGTGTCTGGCATTGGGGAGGATCTGTCTGGAGGCCAGAGAGCCCTTTGCTCTTCCTCTATGGCTGCTGTGGCTGGTGTGAGCCCCGGAGTCATGTTGTCTGACATGCAAGGGCGAGGCAGATGAAGCTGGGTGGGTAGCGGTTCCTCCATGGTTGTCTGTGTGGGAGATGATGCTGGAGGTGCCAGGGCAGAAGGGCAAGGGTGTTCTTTTGCCTCTACCACTCGGTCTACTATGACGTTGACGGCCTGTACAAGTGGCGCCGTTTCCAGAGGCCTGCCGAGGATCGTCCCCAGCATCTGAGCCAGGCTTCTGGCAATTTCTGTGCCCAGCATTCGCAGTTCCTCTCTGGTGAACACTATGAGAGGAGAGTCCGTGTTGTGAGGCATTGGTGGAGTAGACTCCTCGACTATCTTCTGGACTTTGGGTGGAGGAGGGTGATGGACCTCCGCGGTCGTCGTGTGACGAGTGAGAGCAGGTTGGAGTGGCGGAAACGCTCTCTCGTCTAGTACTGGGGGTGCAGTCGCTGCTGGACGATGTTGCTGCCCCCAAATGAAAGTACCCGGAGGTGCCGGATTGTTGCTGCTCACCTGCTTCTCCCTCACCCAGGCAGCTTGGAATTCTCGGCCACGATCGACCAGAGCAATTCTGGTTGGACAGCTGGGGTGCCACACATGGTGTTTCCCCGAGCAGTTGGGGCAGCGGGTGGAGACAGGCTCCTTGGCCTTGAATTTTACTAGGCATCTCTCCGTTTCGTGTGGGCCACTGCACATCCCACAGATCACAGGCCGGTTGCAATTGGCTCTGTGGTGCCCGTATCGCTGGCACCTGTAGCAGCGGAGTGGCTCGGGGGTGAAGGGGCGGAGGTGGTACTCTCCCCAGTTCCCCAGGTCGATAACAGGGATCAGAGGACCCCGCAGGGTGACGACAACCTGCCGAGTCTCCTCCCTGGTCCGCGCTTTCTGGCAGCTGGTTCCTCTTCGACCTGAGGGTGCTGGAGGAGTATCTCCACCGGCATCCGCAAAGGATAGCCCATCACGACTGCTTTGGAATTCTGCTGCCCAGGTGTCAGCTCTATTATTTTGACAGGAGAGGCCTCGTCCTGTGCTGTCGCCCTTAACAGATCGTATGCTCCCTCGTCTTTTGGGACCAAGACTGAGCTGCCGTCTTTCCCAATGACATTGGAGCATCGCAGCCCTGGCAGGTGGCGTTCCAGTGTGGCTACAGCATCGTAGCTTGTCGCGTACCCCTCTTGCACAGGCACGTGGAACGCTGGATAGGAAGAGCGAGGTGGAGGGCGCACGGCTACCGACACGGAGGGATGCCTCCGTGGCACCGAAGTCCTGGATGCAGGAGGAGGGGCGTTTCCCTGCGGCACTCGTCGTGGTTTACGCACCACAGGGATGAAACCGTCATCATCAAGAGAGTTGACGGGTGTAGCAGAAGTGGCAGCTCCATCAGGGGGAGTAGCAGTAGTGGGTGCTGCTGCAGTACTCTCTCTTGTTTGCAGCCATGGTAGCAGGTGGTGGCGCCTTGGCAGTGGTAGGCGCCTGAGGGCATGGGCGCACAGATGGAGTAGCGATTGCATGGGCGCTGTCAAGAGGCTGAGTTTTAGCTCTGGGGGCAGGAGGAGCCGAGGAGTCGTCCTCCATTCCTTCATGCACACGTGCAACCTTGGTTGCACGTGCACGTGCCGCAGTGGAAGTGGGGCCTGAAGCAGCTGGCCGCGCACAGGGAGCAGTCCCCTTAAGCATCGGAGAGGGAGGGGAAGCAGAGGCGTCGCCAGACGTCGACGAGTGGGAGCTGGCGTCTGAGAGGCGCCGCTACCGCTTCGTGCCTGGCCTGGAAGCAGGTTGAGTAAGCCCCTTCTTTTCAACCTCAGGGGAAGCTGCTTTTGCAGAGGTCTCGCCAGACGTCGACGAGCGAGAGCTGCCGTCAGAAGGACGGGGCCCTCGCTTCGTGCCTGGCACAGTAGCAGGGCGGGAAGGCCTCTGCTTGGGAGGCAAGCGTACCGGCCCTGTAGGCCTAGGGGACCGGATCCCCTTCATAGTCCCTGGGACTGACAGACACTCACTGACACCACTCACACAGTCACACAAGCAATTACACCAACACTCACTCTTAATACAAAAACAATAAATACAAAAAGTGGCCTAGTTCCCTACAGTGACAGGCAACCTATGCTCCCCGCCCTCTAAAGGGCGACGTGGGAGGTCCTGCCACTGCCCCTTTCGGGACTTCCCTAATCTACCAGAGCCGCCCTCACTGCCTCCTTTAACCAGGCCCTAATGGCCCCCCCTCATGGAAGTGCCCTAACGGCACCCCTTCAGGGTTCGGCGTCGTACTACAGTGAGGGACACTAACGGCAGGCCAAAAAAAAAAAAAAAAACACACACACACACACACACAGTCACAAACACACACGCACTCCCACTCACACCCAGGCAATCTGAGACGAAGTCGCAGAAAAACCTGGAAAACAGCAAAAAATCTTTCTCAGTGCCAGAGACTAAGTCTCAACACTGCCAAAACTGAGAAAAATGCTCGAAAATCGCCACGAGTAAATGAAACAGAGTTCAGATCTCGGGACAAATCGGCCTGACCTCCTCACTAGACAACGTCTGAGCTCGGAGTGAGAAGCATCAGCAAGAGGACTGCAAAAAACTGCATAAGAAGAGTTGATAAAGACGTAAAAATTCAGTTTCCCAAACAGAGCAATTGATCAATGGAATGCACTACCGAATGAAATAGTGTGTGCCAAAACAATTCACAAATTTAAGGATATGTACGATAAATATGGTTTAAGACACGGGACAGTACGAGCTTGACTCATTCCTGTAAAGATACAATTAGGTAAGAACAATTAGGTAAGGTAAGAACAAACACACACACACACACACACACGCACAGATTATATATATATATATATATATATATATATATATATATATAGAGAGAGAGAGAGAGAGAGAGAGAGAGAGAGAGAGAGAGAGAGAGAGAGAGAGAGATTTAGTCTGTTGTGATTAAATGTTGCGGTAGTAGACACCTCTTTTACACACACACACAAACACACACACACACACACACACACACACACACACACACACAAGGAGGAGGAATTATAATATTAACTAAGAAAAATATAAAAGTCAAGGAAATAAAACTAGATATACCATCACAAGTAGAACTGATTGCAGTAGAGATCGACACATCTGAAGGTAAAGTAATTGTAGCAAATTTGTACATGCCACCCAGATCAAACACATGGGAAAGAGACGAATATGAGGACCTGGCAGAGAGTACAGTTCAGAGTGTAAGATCATTGCTACATAAAATGGAAGAGAAATCGGAAAGAATTATACTAACTGGGGACTTCAATACAAATATAAATTGGAATACTCTAGATATAAATAGCCAAGAAAGCTGTTGGGACCAAAAGCTCCTGGATCTCGTACAAGAGTTTTTCTTAACGCAACATGTGAGGGAAACCACCAGAAAAAGAGGACTTGATGTACCTTCAGTACTAGATCTAATATTTACAAGGCAAGAAAATGATATTGACAGTTTAATATATCACCCTCCACTCGGCAAAGCGATCATGCAGTACTAAACTATAACTTCAGGATAGCATATGACATAGTAAACAGCAATGATAGTTACAAAAACAGCCTAAACTATAAAAAGGGAAATTATCAAGACCTAAAGAAGTATTTCTTAGACGTTGATTGGGAAAAATGAGCTTAGAGGACAAGATTTAAATGCTGTATATAAAAAAATTTGTGAATTTTATGAAATAGGAGTCCAGAAGTACATCCCACAGCACAAAGAAGCAGATAAGAAAAATACAGAAATGGTTCAATACGGAATGTAAAAAATCAAAAGAAAGAAGAGATTTGTTGCGGAATAGATACAGAAGACACAATAGTGAAAGGGCGTACAATAATTACAAACAGGCAAGAAACGACTATACAAGAATAAGGAGGGAAGCCCAAAAACAGTTTGAGGAGGATATAATAAATAAAAGTAGTGATCAACCAAAGCTGTTTTACAGCTATATCAGAAGCAAAACTAAAGTAAAAGATATAATACAATCCATTACGGACGAGGGAATCACTTATACACAAGAGAAAGATATTTGTGAAGCACTAAATAAGAATTTCCAATTAGATTTACAGAAGAAAAAAATTTTGAGAGGGACTAGGTGGAACACGCATGTCCACACATACTACCAGATATACAAATAGCAGAAAAAGTAATAAAGGAGGAGTTAAGTAGATTAGACAGAGGAAAAGCAAGTGGTCCTGATGAAATTTCATGTTGGGTATTACGAGAATGTGCAAAGGAGTTATGTAAACCATTATTTTTAATTTTCAAGAAATCCTTGAGTCAAGGTAAACTACCAGATATTTGGAAAAAAGCAAATATTGTCCCCTTATTCAAGAAAGGAAATAGACAAAATCCACTCAACTACCGACCAGTATCACTGACCAGTGTTGTAAGCAAGGTATTAGAAAAACTTATAAGAAAAGCTTGGGTAAATCATCTGGAAGAACACAGTATGATAACAGAAAGACAGTTTGGTTTCAGAAAAGGAAAATCATGTGTTACTAATCTGTTAAGCTACTATGACAGAGTAACAAACACAATACAGGAAAGAGAAGGATGGGTGGACAGTATCTATTTAGATTTCAAGAAAGCTTTTGACACAGTACCACACCAAAGACTTTTATGGAAACTGTACCATCAAGGAGGAATTCGAGGTAAACTGTTTTGTTGGATGCAAGACTTTCTCATAAAAAGAGAAATGAGGACAGTACTAAGAGGAAACTACTCATCATGGAAAGAAGTGACTAGTGGAGTACCACAGGGTTCAGTGCTGGCACCAATCATGTTTTTATTGTATATAAATGATATAAACAGTAACACTGGAAATGAGAGCTATCTGAATATGTTTGCAGATGATGCAAAAATACAAAGGAGAATTACTAACACAGACTCTTGTAAAGAGCTACAAGAAGAATTAAATAAACTTCATGAATGGAGTAGTACATGGCAAATGGAATTCAATGTGGACAAGTGTCATGTAATCAAGTTTGGTAAAAGTGGAAAAAGACCTGATTGGGATTATAAGTTACGAAATAAAACCCTATATACATCAGAAAAGAGAAAGACCTAGGTGTAATTATCAATAACAGACTATCTCCGGCTGACTATATCAGCGAGAAGGTACGGAACATGTATACACTGCTTGCAAATATGAGAATAGCATTCACATACATAAATGAAGACATGCTAAGAAGGATAATAACATCATTCATTAGACCAACCCTGGAATATGCATCAGTAGTCCGGAGTCCTCATCTCAAAAAGCACATAGACAAGATTGAAAAAGTTCAAAGGGCCGCTACAAGATGGATACCAAGCTTAAGGGACCTAAGCTACGAAGAAAGACGAAATAAACTGAATCTACCAACACTACAGGAGAGAAGGAAAAGAGGTGACATGATAATGCTATATAAATGCAAATCAGGAAAGAAGAAAATAGACATAAATGATTACTTAACATATGGAGAAGCATCAGCAAGAGGACACTGCAAAAAACTGCATAAGAAGAGAGGTGATAAAGACGTAAGGAAATTCAGTTTCCCAAACAGAGCAATTGATCAATGGAATGCACTACCGAATGAAATAGTGTGTGCCAAAACAATTCACAAATTTAAGGATATGTACGATAAATATGGTTTAAGACACGGGACAGTACGAGCTTGACTCATTCCTGTAAAGATACAATTAGGTGAGAAGAACAGAGAGAGAGAGAGAGAGAGAGAGAGAGAGAGAGAGAGAGAGAGAGAGAGAGAGAGAGAGAGAGAGAATAAATCTGCTGCGATTAAATGTTGCGATAGTAGACACTTCTTTTACACACATACACACACACACACACACACACACACACACACACACACACACACACACAGAGAGAGAGAGAGAGAGAGAGAGAGAGAGAGAGAGAGAGAGAGAGGAGTTACAAGGAAAAGTTAGGATGTTAATGACTATGCAGCCCATACCATGGAGATACTTCTTGTTTGCCTGGGAATGCATATCCAATTCACATTTATTCTAGTGTAAGATCCTGCCGATGAATCCCTTACACTTCTCTACTGTAGTGTTAACAACGTCCATGTTGAGTCAGTTCCATGTGGAGCAGATCTTGCACGTGAAAAAATTTTCACGTAATTCTGCTGGTAAATTTTCTCATTTACAGCTTCCAACCATGGTTGTGTACAGACTCCGTGTTAAAAGTAAGCATCTTTCTATGTAATGATTGTGAAACCCATTCAAATTTTAAACACTTTAATGAGCTGACCCCGTAGTCTACGAGTTTGTACTAGGGGGAGGCGGTGGCTGAATCGGTAGAGAGGCGGCCTGCAGTCTTAGTGGACCCAGGATCGAATACCGGCTGGGGCAGGGAACAGTTTAAGGATTTGAATTTCCTAAATGCAGACTTTCCTGATCTACCAGATGACCCGGCGACATGTAAAAATACCCCCGCTAGTACCAGTACACCAGTCGTGTATGAGACAGACCTAGCATGCATTCAATATGGACGGTGGGTGTTAGCGCCGAAGTGGTGACATGTGGAGGTGTAGGGGGACTAGTGGGCCTTGGGATAGGCCACTGCCCCCGAGAAATAGGCTCTGAAGCCTTTGCCCAGAGTCGGGCACGAAAACAAAACAAAAAGTCAGCCTTCAGGCAAACCTGATACCTTAGTCTCCTAAACTCTTTTTAAGTCGATGTATGTCGACCAAAATTCAACAGTAACTGAGGAAGTGGCCGTATACCTGAAAAAATGGAACAACGTTATAGAAGTGACGCATGGACACACACACACACACACACACACAAACAGGATGGAAGAAAAAGGAGGAAGGTAGTAGAACCATGTCATGACAAGTATATAAACAAGATGATAAAGTTGATGTACTCAAATGTGGATGGAGTGGTATCTAAATTACTAGAGATGAATGATTATGTCAGAGAAAATGAACCACAAATAATATGCCTAACTGAGACAAAATTAACACCAAGGATATCCAATGACATACTAAACTTAGAGGAATACAATATATGGAGAAGAGACAGAAATTTAAAAAAAGGAGGAGGAATTATAATATTAACTAAGAAAAATCTAAAAGTCAAGGAATTAAAACTAGATATACCATCACAAGTAGGACTAATTGCATTAGAGATCGACACATCTGAAGGTAAATAATTGTAGCCAATTTGTACATGCCACCCAGATCAAACACATGGGAAAGAGACGAATATGAGGACCTGGCAGAGAGTACAATTCAGAGTATAAGATCATTACTACATAAAATGGAAGAGAAATCGGAACGAAGTATACTAACTGGGGACTTCAATACAGATATAAATTGGAATACTCTAGATATAAATAGCCAAGAAAGCTGTTGGGACCAAAAGCTCCTGGATCTCGTACAAGAGTTTTTCTTAACGCAACATGTGAGGGAAACCACCAGAAAAAGAGGACTTGATGTACCTTCAGTGCTAGATCTAATATTTACTAGGCAAGAAAATGATACTGACAGTTTACTATATCACCCTCCACTCGGCAAAAGCGATCATGAAGTACTAAATTATAACTTCAGGATAGCATATGACATAGTAAACAGCAATGACAGTTACAAGAAGAGCCTAAACTATAAAAAGGGAAATTATCAAGAGCTAAAGAAGTATTTCTTAGAAGCTGATTGGGAAAATGAGCTTAGAGGACAAGATTTAAATGCTGTATATAAAAATTTTGTGAATTTTATGAAATAGGAGTCCAGAAGTACATCCCACAGCACAAAGAAACAGATAAGAAAATACAGAAATGGTTCAATAGAGAATGTAAAAAATCAAAAGAAAGAAGAGATTTGTTGTGGAATAGATACAGAAGACACAATAGTGAAAGGGCGTATAATAATTACAAACAGGCAAGAAATGACTATACAAGAATAAGGAGGGAAGCCCAAAAACAGTTTGAGGAGGATATAATAAATAAAAGTAGTGATCAACCAAAGCTGTTTTACAGCTATATCAGAAGCAAAACCAAAGTAAAAGATATAATACAATCCATTACGGACGAGGGAATCACTTATACACAAGAGAAAGATATTTGTGAAGCACTAAATAAGAATTTCCAATTAGTTTTTACAGAAAAAAAAATTTTGAGAGGGACTATGTGGAACACGCATATCCACACATACTACCAGATATACAAATAGCAGAAAAAGTAATACAGGAGGAGTTAAGTAGATTAGACAGAGGAAAAGCAAGTGGTCCTGATGAAATTTCATGTTGGGTATTACGAGAATGTGCAAAGGAGTTAAGTAAACCATTATTTTTAATTTTCAAGAAATCCTTGAGTCAAGGTAAACTACCTGATATTTGGAAAAAAGCAAATATAGTCCCCTTATTCAAGAAAGGAAATAGACAAAATCCTCTCAACTACCGACCAGTATCACTGACCAGTGTTGTAAGCAAGGTATTAGAAAAACTTATAAGAAAAGCTTGGGTAAATCATTTAGAAGAACACAGTATGATAACAGAAAGACAGTTTGGTTTCAGAAAAGGAAAATCATGTGTTACTAATCTGTTGAGCTACTATGACAGAGTAACAAACACAATACAGGAAAGGGAAGGATGGGTGGACAGTATCTATTTAGATTTCAAGAAAGCTTTTGACACAGTACCACACCAAAGACTTTTATGGAAACTGTACCATCAAGGAGGAATTCGAGGCAAACTGTTTTGTTGGATGCAGGACTTTCTCATAAAAAGAGAAATGAGGACAGTACTAAGAGGAAACTACTCATCATGGAAAGAAGTGACTAGTGGAGTACCACAGGGTTCGGTGCTGGCACCAGTCATGTTTTTAGTGTATATAAATGATATAAACAGTAACACTGGAATTGAGAGCTATCTAAATATGTTTGCAGATGATGCAAAAATACAAAGAAGAATTACTAGCACAGACTCTTGTAGGGAGCTACAAGAAGAATTAAATAAACTTCATGAATGGAGTAGCACATGGCAAACTGAATTCAATGTGGACAAGTGTCATGTAATCAAGTTTGGTAAAAGTGGAAAAGACCTGATTGGGATTATAAGTTAGGAAATAAACCCTATACACATCAGAAAGAGAGAAAGACCTAGGTGTGATTATCAATAACAGACTATCTCCGGCTGACCACATCAGCGAGAAGGTACGGAACATGTATACACTGCTTGCAAATATGAGAATAGCATTCACATACATAAATGAAGACATGCTAAGAAGGATAATAACATCATTCATTAGACCAACCCTGGAATACGCATCAGTAGTCTGGAGTCCTCATCTCAAAAAGCACATAGACAAGATTGAAAAAGTTCAAAGGGCCGCTACAAGATGGATACCAAGCTTAAGGGACCTAAGCTACGAAGAAAGACTAAATAAACTGAATCTACCAACACTACAGGAGAGAAGGAAAAGAGGTGACATGATAATGCTATTTAAGTGCATATCAGGGAAGGAGAAAATAGACATAAATGATTACTTAACATATGGAGAAGCATCAGCAAGAGGACACTGCAAAAAACTGCATAAGAAGAGAGGTGATAAAGACGTAAGGAAATTCAGTTTCCCAAACAGAGCAATTGATCAATGGAATGCACTACCGAATGAAATAGTGTGTGCCAAAACAATTCACAAATTTAAGGATATGTACGATAAATATGGTTTAAGACACGGGACAGTACGAGCTTGACTCATTCCTGTAAAGATACAATTAGGTAAGAACAATTATGTAAGAACACACACACACACACACACACACACACACACACACACACACACACACACACTTTCTGAACTTTTGTGGACCTGTCTGTGCCTGTCTGTGTACTGCCCTTCCCCCTCCCTCTCTCTCTCTCTCTGGATCCTTTGTCTCATCCCCAGTTTCCTTTTCCCTCCTTCCTCTCTTTATAGCAATCTGCTCAGTCCCTACCTTCCTCCCTCTCTTTCCTTTCCTTCGTTTCTCTTCCCTCTGTCACTCCCTCCTTACCTCACTCTTCTTTCTCCCTCCCTGTGTCATAACTTCGTCTTACTTTTTACATCTGTTACATGTGTTACCTTTTTTTCTTCATTACTCTCTCCGTATTTCCTTACTTGTACTAAATCCATATCCTTCACTGCTTTCTTTCCCCAGTAATAACCATGATCCTTTTTCTCTCTCTTTTCTCCGTCTCTCCCTGTCACCCGAAATCTCTTCTTCCATTCCGCTCGTCCCACTGTCTTTCCTTCCCTTCCTCCCTCCCTGCCCCTTCCCTTGTCTTCCCTTCTTAACATTCCCCTCCTTTTTCTTGCCCTAAAAATAAACCTATTTTCTTCCCACCCTTAATCTCTACTTTCTCTCCGCAAATTTCTCTAATATCTCTGTTTCTCTCCTCCCTTTTACTTGAATGTCATGCGTTTTACTCAGCCTCAATTCTTTCGTCTTATCCTGCTTAGTTCTTTCCCTGCGTCCTTGCCAGAATAACACACTTTATTCCTCCCTGATACATTGCCATCTTTTCTAATTTTCCTCATTATAGTTCTCAGTATTCCGTACCGAAGCTCTCTTTCTCACTTTCTTCTTTTGTTATCCCTGTTTCTGTGTTTGCTCCATTCCCATCTTCTCTCAGCTGTCTCCCCTTTTGTCTCTACTTCTCTGCGTCCCAGCCTTTCGATGCATATCTCCCTTTTCTCTTTCTCTTTCGCACTGCTTGTATCTCATTCCACCTCTCACTGTCTCTTCTCACTCTCTGTCTCTTTTCTTAACTATCGTTGTTCTCTCCTTGCCTCTCCTCTTTTTATTTTCTCCGTAACTGCCCTCTCATTCCTCATTTTTCTACTCGCTCTCCCTCTCCGCCTGTCGCTCCCTGTCTTTTAAGTGTGTGTGTGTGTGTGTGTGTGTGTGTGTGTGTGTGTGTGTGTGTGTGTACTTACCTAATTGTATCTTTACAGGAATGAGTCAAGCTCGTACTGTCCCGTGTCTTAAACCATATTTATCGTATGTAATGCTGTGTTTTTAAGACGACTTCTCGTCGTAAAAACACGAGCACTGGACGGGGTCCTTTGGCTAGACCGGATGTAATGCACTAACAAAGGAACAGGGCATAAAAAGAGACAGTACACCGAATCACAT
Source organism: Coenobita brevimanus (assembly GCF_032717465.1). Classification (NCBI taxonomy): domain Eukaryota; kingdom Metazoa; phylum Arthropoda; class Malacostraca; order Decapoda; family Coenobitidae; genus Coenobita; species Coenobita brevimanus. The sequence continues at coordinate 7,404 of NW_027643150.1, read as the reverse complement.
CTATTGCTTAAATTCTATCCCTTACAGCGCTACATACACAACATTTGGTACACAATTACACAGAGATACAACAATACACTTATAATTGGATCCAATCTACTTTTGCACAGGGCACAGGGCAGTCAGGGATATGGGTTACTGTTATTGAGGAGAGATATCACTTCACTGCGATGGTCAATCGAGAACACTGGTCGTGCCACTGGTGGATAATAATAAACGGGGGAGTCTCACTTATATTCACTGTGATCGGGAGTCTGTGGGGGATATGATACTATAATAAAGGTAGGGTGCGTGTGGCGACATCCGACACCGTCACCTAGTCGCAGGGAAGCACTTCATTAGCCTTTCGGCTCGTTCACACACCTACCTTCGACTCCACAGAAAACTCCCTGCTTCCTTTCTGAGAGGGAACTGAGCTGTTTAATGTTCAAGCACGACTTACTCCGATATCACTGTTTAACATAACTTTTATTTGTCACTGCCACTGTGCATTGGATCACTGTCACTGTATTAGGGGTCACTGTCACTATCACTGTTCTACCCGTGTTTCCTGGGTAGTTGGGTCACTAGTACTTACTGTCCAGGGAGGTTCCCTCGTTTAGGGCCTCGACCTGAGGGGCGGCTCCTTCCTAGGGCCGCACTGGTGGGGTGCAGGGAGGCCTCGTAGTCTGGGGGCCTCGACCTGATCGGGGGCCCTCGGGACTAGGACCGAACAGGCGGAGGATTCGGGCCTGCTTCTTCTTCTGCCGGGGCGTGAGAGAGCCTAGGTCGCCGTCGTCGGGGAACGTGGTGGAAGGCCTGGGCATCCGGGGTCTGCATGTGCTCAGGGGTGAGGCGCCGTCAGGGCTGGGCTGCGGCAGCGACTCCTGTAGGGCTCCAACAGTGCTAAGGAGCGTCCGGGTGTGGGCGGTAACTCCGCAATCGGGCCTTGCCACCACTCTAACGCCTCCGCTTGGCCAAGAAGCCTGGATGGCGACGAAGGGCTCCCGGAGGGAAAGAGGCTTGAGGGAGACTCACGCTCTTCGTGGTTCCCTGAGTGTGTTCATTGGGCTGAGGTGGGGCTCCACTTCCCTAGTATGGACTTTGGCTGGTGCCGTGAACTTGTCCGGCGTGCGAGGGACACCAGTAGGGTGATCGGGGTCGCCCTTTCGCCGAGGCAAGCGGCCGTCAGCGTGGTGTTCCTCCTGCAGTAGGGAACAAGCCGGAGTGAGGGGCACGAGGGCCGCACTCTCTCCAATACGGACAGATCCTACCGTCAGGGACTTCTCCACCCTGGTACGTGCCCAAGTCGTAACTGAGTGTCTGCCCGTACGGGAATCGACTAACGGAGAAACGGGATCACCCGTCTGCTCCGGCGAGAGGCCTGCCCCGAGTCGCCGCTTCCGTAATTGGGTAGCGCTACGTACGGTAGCAGGGTCTCTCTACCCTGGACCGTATTCTGGCCGTAGCCAAAGTACAACTGGAGAGGGATGCACACAGGCAACTCTCTCTCCTCAGCGTGTTAAAGCCGGAGCCTGGGGTCACCTTCCCCTTTACACACTTTGTCAGGCCGTAGCCTGTGTCTATTTCTCTTTTAAGGCCATAGCCTTGGGCCTCTTCCTGCCCTTGGGCCTCTTCCTGCCCTAGAGGGTGTAGTAAGACCGTCAAGACGGTGCTACTTGGGACTGACCTCTTTTCAGTCCCACCCCTGGTCTGACGGTCACTACCCCGCCCGCACAGTAGTTCAGGTTGTCTGAACGCCTGGGGTTGGGGCACTTGCGAGGAATAGGGGCTCAGGGCCGGGATGTCCCGATGACCCTCTTGCCCGAGGTCACTAGCCTCACCTGTGTGTCCTCCTGGGGTGGTGGTGGGGTGGCGGCTCGGCGGTGGTGTGGGGGGTGGTGAGGTGGGAGGTCCTGTGGCGGTCTCGGCGGGCATTTTATCGTACATATCCTTAAATTTGTGAATTGTTTTGGCACACACTATTTCATTCGGTAGTGCATTCCATTGATCAATTGCTCTGTTTGGGAAACTGAATTTCCTTACGTCTTTATCACCTCTCTTCTTATGCAGTTTTTTGCAGTGTCCTCTTGCTGATGCTTCTCCATATGTTAAGTAAGCATTTATGTCTATTTTCTCCTTTCCTGATATGCATTTATATAGCATTATCAGGTCACCTCATTCCCTCTTTCCTGTAGTGTTGGTAGATTCAGTTTATTTAGTCTTTCTTCGTAGCTTAGGTCCCTTAAGCTTGGTATCCATCTTGTAGCGGCCCTTTGAACTGTTTCAATCTTGTCTATGTGCTTTTTGAGATGAGGACTCCAGACTACTGATGCATATTCCAGGGTTGGTCTAATGAATGATGTTATTATCCCTCTTAGCATGTCTTCATTTATGTATGTGAATGCTATTCTCATATTTGCAAGCAGTGTATACATGTTCCGTACCTTCTCGCTGATGTGGTCAGCCGGAGATAGTCTGTTATTGATAATCACACCTAGGTCTTTCTCTCTTTCTGATGTGTATAGGGTTTTATTTCCTAACTTATAATCCCAATCAGGTCTTTTCCACTTTTACCAAACTTGATTACATGACACTTGTCCACATTGAATTCCATTTGCCATGTACTACTCCATTCATGAAGTTTATTTAATTCTTCTTGTAGCTCTTTACAACAGTCTGTGTTAGTAATTCTCCTTTGTACTTTTGCATCATCTGCAAACATATTCAGATAGCTCTCATTTCCAGTGTTACTGTTTATATCATTTATATACACTAAAAAAATGATTGGTGCCAGCACTGAACCCTGTGATACTCCACTAGTCACTTCTTTCCATGATGAGTAGTTTCCTCTTAGTACTGTCCTCATTTCTCTTTTTATGAGAAAGTCTCGCATCCAACAAAACAGTTTGCCTCGAATTCCTCCTTGATGGTACAGTTTCCATAAAAGTCTTTGGTGTGGTACTGTGTCAAAAGCTTTCTTGAAATCTAAATAGATACTGTCCACCCATCCTTCCCTTTCCTGTATTGTGTTTGTTACTCTGTCATAGTAGCTCAACAGATTAGTAACACATGATTTTCCTTTCTGAAACCAAACTGTCTTTCTGTTATCATACTGTGTTCTTCTAGATGATTTACCAGCTTTTCTTATAAGTTTTTCTAATACCTTGCTTACAACACTGGTCAGTGATACTGGTCGGTAGTTGAGTGGATTTTGTCTATTTCCTTTCTTGAATAAGGGGACAATATTTGCTTTTTCCAAATATCAGATAGTTTACCTTGACTCGAGGATTTCTTGAAAATTAAAAATAATGGTTTACATAACTCCTTTGCACATTTTCGTAATACCCAACATGAAATTTCATCAGGACCACTTGCTTTTCCTCTGTCTAATCTACTTAACTCCTCCTGTATTACTTTTTCTGCTATTTGTATATCCGGTAGTATGTGTGGACATGCGTGTTCCACATAGTCCCTCTCAAAATTTTTTTCTTCTGTAAAAACTAATTGGAAATTCTTATTTAGTGCTTCACAAATATCTTTCTCTTGTGTATAAGTGATTCCCTCATCCGTAATGGATTGTATTATATCTTTTACTTTAGTTTTGCTTCTGATATAGCTGTAAAACAGCTTTGGTTGATCACTACTTTTATTTATTATATCCTCCTCAAACTGTTTTTTTCCTCCTTATTCTTGTATAGTCGTTTCTTGCCTGTTTGTAATCATTATACGCCCTTTCACTATTGTGTCTTCTATATCTATTCCACAACGAATCTCTTCTTTCTTTTGATTTTTTACATTCTGTATTGAACCATTTCTGTATTTTCTTATCTGCTTCTTTGTGCTGTGGCATGTACTTCTGGACTCCTATTTCATAAAATTCACAAAATTTTTTATATACAGCATTTAAATCTTGTCCTCTAAGCTCATTTTCCCAATCAACTTCTAAAATACTTCTTTAGGTCTTGATACTTTCCTTTTTATAGTTTAGGCTGTTTTTGTAACTATCATTGCGTTTACTATGTCATATGCTATCCTGAAGTTATAATTTAGTACTGCATGATCGCTTTTGCCAGTGGAGGGTGATATATTAAACTGTCAATATCATTTTCTTGCCTTGTAAATATTAGATCTAGCACTGAAGGTACATCAAGTCCTCTTTTTCTGGTGGTTTCCCTCACATATTGCGTTAAGAAAAACTCTTGTACGAGATCCAGGAGCTTTTGATCCCAACAGCTTTCTTGGCTATTTATATCTAGAGTATTCCAATTTATATTTGTATTGAAGTCCCCAGTTAGTATAATTCTTTCCGATTTCTCTTCCATTTTATGTAGCAATGATCTTACACTCTGAATTGTACTCTCTGCCAGGTCCTCATATTCGTCTCTTTCCCATGTGTTTGATCTGGGTGGCATGTACAAATTTGCTACAATTACTTTACCTTCAGATGTGTCGATCTCTACTGCAATCAGTTCTACTTGTGATGGTATATCTAGTTTTGTTTCCTTGACTTTTAGATTTTTCTTAGTTAATATTATAATTCCTCCTCCTTTTTTTTAAATATCTGTCTCTTCTCCATATATTGTATTCCTCTAAGTTTAGTATGTCATTTGATATCCTTGGTATTAATTTTGTTTCAGTTAGGCATATTATTTGTGGTTCATTTTCTCTGACATAATCATTCATCTCTAGTAATTTAGATACCATTCCATCCACATTTGAGTACATCAACCTTATCACCTTGTTTATATACTTGTCATGACATGGTTCTACTACCTTCCTCCTTTTCTTCCATCCTGTTTGTGTACCACTATCGTACCTGCAATCCTATTACTTTGTAAAAAATTTCCTCTTCTCTTCTTCTGATCTTCCCTCATTTTTTGTTTTTGCTTCCTCCCTTTTCTCTTTCAGTAATTCCAGTTCCTCTTGTGTTAGGCATCTTTTTATCCATACATTTTGAACTCCTCTTTTTTCCTTAAGATTCTTTGCATTTTTTAGTATCTCTTCCACAGTGTTTACACTCTGGAAAGTCACCTTTAGAGGTCTTGTCTTGCTTTTCTCGTATTTCCCTAACCTTTTGTGTTCCTCTATGTCTTTACTACAGATTTCCTCTGATACTTCTTTCAGTAAGCTCATTACATTTGCCATCTCCTTTTTGTCTCTTGTGATCTTGTTATTAACTTCATCCTCTTCTATACCAGTGATTACTATTGATTTGTTTATCTCTACTGAATCTCTGACTAACTTTGGATTGTTTTGGATTATTCTTTTCACCTCCTTTTTAATGTTTTTTTCCTCCACCCTTGTTTCTAAGTCTTTCTTTACTTTCACCATTTCTGCATACGTGGTTTCTACATCATTTTTGTAGCTCTGCACAGCTTCATTTACTTGTGTTATCTTCTCCTCAATATCACTGCTCTGGTCAATAAGACTGCTAACTTGCCTAATTGTCTCTGTGTCATTTTTGAACTCTTCCATAACACTCTCGTGATTGACTACTGTACTTGTGTGTGTGTGTGTGTGTGTGTGTGTGTGTTGTAAATCTCCTACCTTGGTTTCTGGTATATACTGTATTCTTCCTTTATTAGTTGTTCAGACTACACGTAATAAGAGAGGTACTTGAAGCACAGAAACCTCTGGCTGGCTGTGAGCAAGAGTATGGAGGGTACCGGGTGGGGTTATGGAGAGAAAAGTGGGGGTTTGGGTGGGAGTGTGGGACTATGAGGAAGGGAGGAGGACGGGATATCTCTCCATCGAGCAGTGTTACAAACGCCTTAGTCCACGGAAAAGGAAACGAACTTATTCCGACGTCTGTACCTATTGAGGTCACCAGTTGGGTCATAGATTGTAAAGTGCTCTCTGACGACACTGGGAGGATCCTCAGGAGGGTGTTGAACATATGCTGGTCCCGGGTGTTGGCATCAGCCTCTGGGTAAGTGGTGGCGACAAAGCCGCCTGGTTTGGATGAGGGTATCATCCAGATTGCCGCTGTAGGTGAGGGCGTCTAGCTGGGAGAAGGCGACGACCTTCCCCAGTGAGAGTGTGACGGCTTGCGTCACGATTTACCTGAACTGATCCCATTTCAGCTCTGGGACGATTTTTGCCGTGATACTCGACACAATTTTCCCAAGGTGTGGGAGTGTAATTGCTATTTTTCTGTCATTTTCAAAACTTATATCCAATATAGGCTTGACTATGAACATACATGCGTGTATGTCGTACTGCTCAGGGTCAAACTTAGGTAAGTGGATGTGCAGTTTGGCAGCCATTTCTGTAACTTTTCCCTTTTGTCCCTTGTTGCACTCTGCCGGATCAAGAACCACCGCTAGCCACCAGTGTTATGCAGCGTGTTCTGCACCCAACTTCTTGGGTTCAGATATGATGCGAGTCTTAGGTTCTTTATTCTGGACCGGACAAGGATTTACGAACAAGGGATAGGGTTCAAACACAGGCTAACCAGATCTACGGGTATATGACCTTACAAACAGAGTACAACTATGCACACACAGGTACATGGATAATCCTATGTAAAATACAAGTACACTATATGACACTACAATATAAAACACACTTACACTATATATCACAGTACAATACACACAGATGGCCTGAACACAATTTGACACACGACACTAAACTTAGTACAATACAAGGCACACTGGGGCATGAATGCAATACAACACATGACACAGTATATCACAAGACAATAAAAACATGTGGTATGAACGCAATATAACGCAAGACACTGTATATCACAATACAATTCACCTACGTCGTACAAACGCGATATAACACTAAACACTGTATATTACAATAAATGGGGCATAGAGCCAGGTCAGGTATGTATTGCACAGGGAAGGAACAACACGCTTGACAACGCAGTGGTGGTTTGCTACACCTGAAATATATCGCAATAGTACGTTACATGGACGTGTGTGGATCTCTGGGTGGATATTCCACTGCACTGGGTCACTATATATCACCACTCGTAAGACCTAGAGGTCGTGATGCACACGTGAGTGGTCGAGGGCATTGCACAGGGGAGTGTGGGTATTACCTATGGGGCAAAAGGTAAGGTCCCAAACCAGGGGGAAGGGGGACACACAAGGGGATGCATTCAGGGGAATCACACGGGGGCCTGGTATGAATCGAAGGTACACACAGGGATGTGATACTCTAGGCAAGGGGAGGGGTACACACACAGGGGCTGAAGCACTGTAACATACGATGTAGGCCGGTTGTCGTTGGGTGCGAGGGTGCACACCCAGGGCTACAATGCAGGTGGCAGCCCAGTGTGGGAGGAGGGCCGTCCGGGGTGTGTTCCCAGTGCGAGTCTTGTGCAGTGTGATCTGGGTTCGGGTCAAGCTGAAGGGCAGAGTGATGGGCGGCCCTTTCCTGGTGGGGGCCCTGGGAATGTGGTGGCCC